>NC_059294.1:28092811-28120311 GCF_017591435.1 Portunus trituberculatus
GTGTGTGTGTTATATGTCGCTCCGTGTGTGTGGTGGTAGTGGTGGTGGTGGTGTGTTGTGGCTCAGTCGTGATGTGGTGTGGTGGGTGTGTGGAGGTGCGGCGACGCTAGTGGTGGTGGTGGTGGTGGTGGTGGTGGTGGTGTTTTCTCAGTGGCAGCATTGTTTTAGGCGGTAGTGGTGATACTGAAACCGTGACACTGCTAACTTGTCATTACCTCCCTTTGATATAGAAAAGAATAGCCCAGAACCTTGAATCCCGCGACATTGAAACTACGAGGAGAGAAATATTATTACCGAAAGAAAAAAAAATATAGGAACGAAGGCGATATAAGAGAAGAAGAGGAAGAAGGTAGAGAAAAAAAAGATATATAGCCAAAAAAGGTGCAAAATGAGGCTGGATGAGCTTGAAAAAGAGAGAGAATAATAAAGGGAAAGAGCGGAGGGGGACTGCAGTGATAGTGGAAGTAGTAGTGGTGATAGTAGTAGTAGTAGTAGTAGATGGTGGTCGTGGTAGTGAAGGTCATGATGCCGTGCCATGTGAGACAGTGGTAAATTTGTAGCAGTGATTACCGCGGTCAAAGAGAGAGAGAGAGAGAGAGAGAGAGAGAGAGAGACTGGTGCAGCGTGGAGAGGTGACTGGTCATTGTTTGGTGGCAAGTCTGTATCTGCGTGGTGGTGATTGTGGCGCTTGCGTGTTGGTGATGGAGATGCGTGGTGATGGTGGTGGTGGATGTAGAGAGAGAGAGAGAGAGAGAGAGAGAGAGAGAGAGAGAGGGACAGGGACGGTACAGGAAGGTAGGCAGCAAGGTAGGAACACAGCACACCCCTCCCTCGTTGACCTGTGAGGGAAGAATGCTAATTAATACAAATCTATCGGTCCTGTGGGAGAATTTACCTGAATTTACCTGCGTGCGTGAGTGTAATTAACTTGGTCAGAGGCTCCGAGGACACGTGAGGCTGATTGAAACGCGAATCTTGGAGCAGTGAATAGGTTTGTTTTTTGGGTATTAGGGTTAATGAGGAGCAGCGGAACAGTGGTGGTGAATATTGTGTCCTTTTCGCAGGTGTTTATAGGCTCTCCAGTGTCAGTCCCGGCGCCATTGGTTGGGATATCTAGCGTCAGTTTGTAATTCGTTGGTTAGGTTACGTGGGATGTTATATTGACTGGCTTAGGCTTGAAAAGTTATTTGTTTGCTGATGGTATGAAGAGAGATGACATAGTAGTAACAGTAATGGTAGTAGTAGTAGTAGTAGTAGTAGTAGTAGTAGTAGTAGTAGTAGTAGTAGTAGTAGTAGTAGTAGTAGTAGTAGTAGTAGTAGTAGTAGTAGTAGTAGTAGAGATAGTAACAGTAGTAGTAGTAGCAGTGCAGATATCAGGAAAGACATAGCAATAATAGTAGTGGTAGTAGTAGTCAATAGTTGCAGTAGTAGACGTAATATAGTAATAGCTACAATAATATTAGTAACACTGACAGTATAGCGACAGTCCTATCGATACAAACAAAAGCAGCAGCAATATCAGTAATAGCATCATCCATATAAGACAATCAGATACACTTAGCTCCTCAATTAGCAGGCGTTCTCGTGACCCGGAGCGTGAGGGGGGTCGATAGAGCACCGCAACTTGATAGACCTGCAGAGTGAGTAGCAGGGCAGCTCAGAGGATCCTTGAAGACACGTCTCTATAACCCTAACAAGAATGACCACCTAGATAGCGTAACCCTCTCCAGCGCGCACAACAGCACAGTATAGAATAGTGAAAGGAACGTAGAAGATATAATAAAAGAAGCAGATTTGAATGGTTAAGACAGGAGTAGTGTGTTAGTGGGGCAAAGAAGTGATGGTGGTGATTGTGGCGGTGGTTGTGGTGGTGGTGGTATATACTTGTACTACTTATACGCAATGGGAAGTAAAGTTTGGAAGTTTAGAGGGGATGGTAATGAGCGAGAGAGAGAGAGAGAGAGAGAGAGAGAGAGAGAGAGATGCGTTATGACCACGGTTAACTACGACAGGGTTGCGTGTGGGTACTATTTTCTTTTCTCTCTCTCTCTCTCTCTCTCTCTCTCTCTCTCTCTCTCTCTCTCTCTCTCTCTCTCTCTCTCTGCATTCCTTCTTACTCCTTTATCCTTTGCTTCCCTTTCCGTTCCTCCCTCTCTCCTCCTCTCCGTTCTTCTTTCTTCATCCCTTTCTCCATCCCGCCCTTCCGTGTTTCTCCTTTTCTTCTGCTATCCTCCCTTCCCTCCCTCTCCCTCTTCCTCTCCCCGTTTATCCTCTCTCTCTCTCTCTCTCTCTCTCTCTCTCTCTCTCTCTCTCTCTCTCTCTCTCTCTCTCTCTCTCTCTCTCTCTCTCTCTCTCTCTCTCTCTCTCTCCATCTGTGCCAGTCTTGTGTCATTCCAACCTATCATCTTATTGCCTTTTGTCTTTCTTCCTGCCATTCATTTCTTTCCGTGACTCTCTCTCTCTCTCTCTCTCTCTCTCTCTCTCTCTCTCTCTCTCTCTCTTTCTTCTTTTAGTTATTTTTGTTTCTTCGTTGATAATTTTCTTTCCTCATTATTTTTTGTTTTTTTTGGAAATCTGGTTTGACCTTTTCCTTTTTTTTTCTCGTTCTCCTCTTCTCCCTCCTCTTCTCCACTTATATCCCCTCTTATGGCCTCTACATCACCCCTCTCTCCCTCCTCTTACCATTTTTTCCCCTCTCTTTCTCTCTCTCTCTCTCTCTCTCTCTCTCTCTCTCTCTCTCTCTCTCTCTCTCTCTCTCTCTCTCTTACCTCCTTCCTTCAATATTTTCTGTAATTTTCCTTTCTTCATTCTTTCTTCTGGTTCTCTTTATCATCGTCTTTTCTTCCATATTCATCATCTTTGCTTCTTTTTTCCTCTATTCTTTCCTTGTTTCTTTTTGTTTCCTTTTTTTTAAGTTTTTTTTATTCCATTTTCCTTTTAGCTTCATATTTCGTCTCTTCTTTCTCTGTCTTCCTGCTCTCTTCTCTGTTCTCTGTCTCTCATTCATCTTCTCTTTTCTTTCCTTTCTCTCCTATTTGACTATTTACGTACTTCTCTTCCCTTTCCTCCTTTCAATGTCTCATCTTTCTCATTGTTATTCTTTTCCTCCTTCATTTTTATCCGTCTATCTCTTTTGACTTCTGTATCTTAACTTCCCTTCCTTTTTCTTTCTTCCTTCCATCTTTAGTACATCATCTTTATCAGTGTCTTTCTTTCCCTCCTATTCTTTTTAATCTCCTTTTTTGTATGTTGCTTCTCTCCCTTTCTTTCTTTTCCTCCCTTGCTCCTATCCGTCCATCTCTTTAAGTATTTATTTCCTTCCTTCCTTCCCTCCCTAGCTCTCTCTCTCCCTTCCCTCTCATTAAGACACTTCATTGCTCCACCAGGTGACGGGAAGTGAATAATTCTTGGCGTTATTGTTGTCCTGCCTTGTACTTTGGGCCCTACTTACCACTGCTGTTGCTGTTGTTGTTGGTGGTGGTGTTACTACTGTTTCTAAGGCTCCTGCTGCTGGTGTCACTAGTGTTACTACTACATCTACGACGACTATTGGCTCCTCACTTAAGTTTTTTTTTTCTTTATATTTTTGTTTGTTCTTGGTTCCGGTCTTATAAACGAATACTACTACTGCTATTATTACCACTATTTTTACTACTGCTACTACTATTATTGCTCTACTACTCTACTACTGCTACTACTGCTACTACTACTACTGCTCTACTACTACTACTACTGCTACTGCTGCTGCTGCTGCGCCTGCTGCTACTGATAATGCTACTGTTGCTACTATTTTTGTTACTGCTGCTGCTGCTACCACCACCACTACACTACTACCACTACCACCACTACCACCACCACCACCACCACCACCGACCACCACCACCACTGATACTACCACCACTACTGCCACTACTACTGTTACCACCACTGCTGCTGCCACCACAACTGCTTCCACACATCCACCTGCCACCACCACCACCACCACCACCACCACCACCACCACTACCACCACTACTGCTACTGCTACTGCTTACCACTTTTATTGCTCACCACAAAACAACGACAACAACAACATTAACAAAACAACAACTACTGCTACTACTACTACTACTACTACTACTACTACTACTACTACTACTACTACTACTACTACTACTATGACTACTACTGTTAATGTAATTTTAGAGATGATGGTGATGATGATGACGATAATAGTGATAATGGTAATAACAATAATAATAATAATGATAATAATAATAATAATAATAATAATAATAATAATAACAATAATAATAATAATAATAATAATAATAATAATAATAATAATAATAATAGTAATAATGATAATAATGACAATGACCTCTGTGACATCGAGGAAGATAAAAACAAAAATGAACAACAACTTTGAAGCAGGAAGTGGGAAACAGCGAACGGAGGAGGAGGAGGAGGAGGAGGTGGAGGACGGGATGAGATAGACATGATTACAGAGAGTGACAGAAGAGGAGGAGGAGGAGGAGGAGGAAAGAGGAAGAGGAAGAGGAGGAGGAGGAGCACAGTGAATAGAGACAAAGAGAGAAAAAAAAGGATGAATAACTGTATGTACTTCGATAAAACACGAATATTACAAATTTGAATCAGAAAGAAAATGAAGAAATAATAAAAATAAACACTTAGCCCATGCAGTTCTGAATCCACCAAAGTAAATAAATCTACATATTAAAAGTCGCAACTTATGAAAAACACGAACATTGAACGAATAAAAAAAAAATGATAATGATAATAATAAAGAAAACTCACATTTTAACCCCCTTCAGTATTTGGACACATTTCTGTCTTGAGATTTGTGAACCATTAGGCCATTTCATTGACATTGTGAAAGGTCTATGGCAGTCAGAAGATTAATGGTCACAGTTTTCACCCTTTGAATCCCCCCACACATGAGTTTCTGAAGTAGTTAGTATACAGTCTCCATGTAGTAACCAGAATTAATATGGAAACGCGTCATGGTACTGAGGGGGGTTAAACTAACGAACCCATCAACATGCAAGAAAATAGACCACACAAACTAAGGACGAAAGAAGAAAAAACATAATTAATCACGGTAGAAAATTAAAATATATGAAATCATTAGAAGGAAGTGATATAAAACTAACTGAAAACTACGCAACAAAAATAAAAAATAAAAAGTAATGATGCTGAGGAAGAAAAAGTGACGAAAGGAGAGAAAGTAGGTTGGTGATGACACTTTTGTGAATTATAATGAGATGAAGGAGGAAAAGGTGGTGGTGGGGGAAAAATAGGAGGAGGAGGAGGAAGAAGAGAAACAAGAGGGAGGAGTAGTGGACGGTAAAGGTGAAAGAAGAGGAGATTGAGAAGGGAAAAAAAGATGTAACAGTAATGATGGTGCTTTGATGAAAAATGTGGAGGAAAAAAAGATGGTGAATAAAAATAAAGGATAATTGTAAAGGAAAGATGAAAAAGAAACCAGAGGAGGAAAGAAAATAGACGAGAGAGAGAGAGAGAGAGAGAGAGAGAGAGAGAGAGAGAGAGAGAGAGAGAGAGAGAGAGAGAGAGAGAATAGGATCAGACATTTTGAAACAGCATGAAAAAAAAATAAAAATGTGAATAACAATAGAGAGAGGAAAACAGAAACACAGGAAGAAGACGAGAAGAGACACGCCCTAAGTCTCTCCTCCTCCTCCTCCTCCTCCTCCTCCTCCTCCTCCTCGTCCTCCTCCTCCTCTTCCTTTCTTTTCTTCTTCTCCACTACCCTCCTTCCTTTCCCTCTCCCTCCTTTCACTCTTCCTCACTCACTCCCTATCATAACCTTATTACTCTCTTTTTTTCTCTATTTTTACCTTCATCCAATAACCTGATATATATTTTACTCCACGAACCTCTCTCCTGCCCCTCTCTCTCTCTCTCTCTCTCTCTCTCTCTCTCTCTGATCCTCTGCCGACCGACCTCACCAACTCATTTTAAGGGATTTTCTTTCGGCAGGGCGGGATGAGGGTCTAGTCGGGGAGCTCCGGGCGAGGGCAGCAGGGTGGCCGAGTGGGGCAGCAGGGTGGCCGAGTGGTGGGAATTGGAGGGGCAGGGGCAAGGCATTGGGTGAGTGGGTGGGAGAGGCAAGGAGGGTAAGGGATATAGAAACATTACACGAAGTGACGTTGCGGGTAAATGCCTGGGCTGGGGGAGGCTCAGGTGGGAGGAAAACTGCACATGTTTCACTAGCTTTGTGGAAATCCGCCTCGTTTTGGCATGATGAAAACACACAATATTCCGTGCAGCGGCTAAAACGGGGGCGTTGTTTTGTGTAGGTGAAGTGGCGCGGCTGGAAGCGAGTCAGTAGTTCACCAGGAAACGCAGCGAGGCAGGTGTTCAGGTGATGCCGGTGAGTGACTGCCGCGCTGGACTGACACACGACACCTGCTCCTTTTCGGCATCATGAGGATCATAACACGGCGCCGCGTGAAGGTGCGCGTCACTGTCAAACGCGGCGACGGAAGTGTGACGAGCAACGGCTGGGAGTACCATAGAAAGCGGGAAGAGGAGGAGGAACACAGAAAACAGGCGGAGAGGGACGCCGATGGAAGGGTGACTACACCAGATGGAGGAAGGAAGAGTGACGGTCCGCCTCGTCCCTCCTCGCCTCCCACGATTTGCGTTAGTCCTTACAGCCCGGTCCACGATGGCAGCGACGTGGGGAAGGGAGGAGTGGAGGATATGGATTACGCAGACGCCAGTAGGAGCTCTGCCTACGAGAGCGTGGATGGAATTTACGAGGACGTTCGGAAGAAAGGTTACAGAGTTCGCTTTGGGGAGGAGGAGCAGACGGAAGAAAACGGAAACCTGTATTCTACTGGCGCGATACCCAAGAGGAGTAGCTCTTCTAACTTAATAGCAATGGAGGAGGAAGAGAAGAAGACGACTGGAAGAATCCCCAAGGCTGACATAAACTACGGATCAAAGGAGGACAACTTGTACGAACCGGTGGGCGAGACTGTACATGTGACGCACGAGAACACCACTAGGAAACGTGAAGGCAGCCAAGACGGGACCAGGAAGATTGAGGTCATCCTATCCTCGAGCCGCGATGAAGATGAAGAGGGCGACTGGGAGGAGACGAAAACGACCAACAAGAGGGAAAGAAGCAAATCTAGGACGAGGGGAAAGGTGGAGGTGAAGTTTTCTCCTTGGCAGACAGGGGAGAGTAAGGAGGAGAGTCTGGCCGAGGCGTTCAGCAAGGGCGGCAGGAACGTGAGGGTGGAGCAAAACACAGAGTTGTCGTTCAGTGACAAGGAACCGACAGGCCGGGAGAAAACAGAGCCTACGATCACTGAGGACGATAGCGGTGAGTGTCCCTATGAAATCCACCACCGCTCTAACATTCAAGTAAGCGCCGAGGACTTGTCTGACGGCGAGAAGCAAGGGGGCGCGAACACAGCCGGTGAGGAGGAGGTGGTGGGCAAAAAGAGGGTAAGCTCGAGTGGCTGGAAATTGAGCGGCGATAAACATGAGGGAGACTTTAGCGATGAGGAGGAAATGACGTATACGCGAGGCCGCCCCAGGATGAAGAAGAGGTTGGTGGTGAGGGTGGACGGGCGTGGCCACCCGGACGCCCCACCTAACCTCCTCAAGACATTCTGCAGGACGGTCGTCACTTTCGGAAGAGGTTTGTGTGTGTGTGTGTGTGTGTGTGTGTGTGTGTGTGTGTGTGTGTGTGTGTGTGTGTGTGTCGCACCTTCACATCGCCAATGCACAACACTACTTCAGCTCGCACCCCAGCACCACAGCACCACAGCATCACAGCACCAGCGCCCTTCAGACTTACCTGTGTAATGGAAAGCATAAACTTGCTAAGGTAAATATCACTGATAACTGTGTATGTGTCTTTGCTTCCTATTTTCCTTCTGTAGAAAATTGGCATTCCTTTCTTTACAGGGGTGGCGTGATGAATGCAGCAAAATGTAAACAAAATAACCTGGAAAGATATGGAAGATTTTTAGATATACCTGGAAAATTCATCTTTTTTTTTTTACTCATGATAATACAACACCAGTTATTTGAGTAATCCAATAAGACACTAAAGGAAAAAAAAATAGCACTAAAACCACCAAACAAAATAAACTCGAACTATCAGTCATTTCACTCCCACTGCTACCTTCTTTATACTCTAAACTCGCACCAAATTATGATAAGCCTGAGAAGCCAAAACTCTCACAGGCTGAAGGGCTTAGGCAACGAAAGCTTCCCCGACGTGTCACATGAGCTGCACTGGGAACCTCATACCTGTTTACCCACTCATCCATTCTGATCCTAAGCATATACACCCATCCCTCCATGCCCCAGCTGGCCGCCCCTCGACAAAACACCGTCAAATCAATACCTCTCTTCTAACATGCTCCTCCCTTCCATCACGGGGACCAAGCGAAGGCCACAAGGCACCACGATGTCTCCTACAGAAGGGCGTCGCAATGAGCCCTATGGGAGTGACTCTTAAGACCGATTATCAACGTTCGGCCTTGAGGGGCAAACGTTCCCTCTCGCTCATTTGACGATCGGTACATTTTTGCAATATCGGAGGAAAGAGAAATGTTTTGAAAGGTTGTCCCAATTTTAGCTCATGTGTTGTATTGTGTAGTGATGAGAGAGAGAGAGAGAGAGAGAGAGAGAGAGAGAGAATTGCCGATACTAAAGAGTGAACCAGACACACACACACACACACACACACACACACACACACACACACACACACACAAAGGAAAACCTAAACAAGCAGAAAAAACAACCCCACAAACAATCACGGAAATGAAGACGAGTAAAAAACAAAAATAATAGAAAAAAAAGAGACAAATAATTATGTTGTATGTTACTGAGACAAGGTCGAGCCAGACAGACAGACAGACAGACAGACAGACAGACAGACAGACAAGGAGACAGACAGGCAAGGTTGAATGTGTCCAGTGAGTTAATGAATAATGACAAGAGCAGACGTGAATTACTGTGATGAATGTGAAATGAGGAAGGAGGAGGAGGAGGAGGAGGAGGAGGAGGAGGAGGAGGAGGAGGAGGAGGAGGAGGAGGAGGAGGAGGAGGAATAAGAAGAAGAGGAGGAGGAGGGTAAAAGACCAGAGCAGGACTAGAGAGAGAGAGAGAGAGAGAGAGAGAGAGAGAGAGAGAGAGAGAGAGAGAGAGAGAGAGAGAGAGAGAGAGAATGTGAATATTAATCAAGAAAGAAAAAAAGAAGAAATAATGGAAAAAAAGAGAAATAGACATACAAAAATGAGAGAGAGAGAGAGAGAGAGAGAGAGAGAGAGAGAGAGAGAGAGAGAGAGAGAGACTCTTATAGTAGAAACAGGACGCAGGGAGAAGTGGCAGGGAATGTGGTGGTGATGGTGGTGGTGGTGGTGGGAAGTGTGGCAGGGCGTGGCGGCAGCGTGTGGGTGTTTGCGGCAGGGGAGGAATGGGGAGAGGGGAGTGGGGAGGGGAGAGGGAGTGATGGGCAGTGAGGGGAGGTGGTGGGAAGCGGAAGTGTCCAGTTGAAGGTCTGATTAGTAATATGGGCAAAGGGTATCCAGCGCCCCTCCCTCTCTCTCTCTCTCTCTCTCTCTCTCTCTCTCTCTCTCTCTCTCTCTCTCTCTCTCAGCCATTCTATAGTTAATCTCGTCATTATCGCCTCCTTCCCTCTTCTTCTATCATCAGGCCAGTATTCACAAACCATAACTATTTTCCAAGGCCACAGAGACAACTAACCGGGTTTTCTAGAGAGTTTCTGTGGTTAATAATGTAGAAATCTTGTTAATCTGCCTCTAGAACAGTAAAAACACCTTGAAAATCTCGTGTAAGTTCAAATGAAGCTTTTTGAACTAGAGGTGAAGCGTAGAAGTGTGTGTGAATATTAGTCTCAGTGTATCATTACTTTATCTTTTCCTGCTTGGTTCTTTTCCCTCTTATGTTTTTCTTGTATTTTTTTCCTTTACTTATTTCTTTCCTTTTGGTCTCTCGTTATTTCCGTGTTTTTCCTCTCCCTTTATTAATTTTCCCTTCCTTCTTCATATCTGTGCCATGTACTCATTCGTCACTCTTCCTTTTGCCTCTTCCATTATGCCTTTGTTTGATTCATCTCTTACCTTTTTCACTTTCGCCTTTACTAACCACACCTATCACTCCTATTACCATTTTTTTTCCTCCACCTCCACTCATTAATTCATTCACTTACCGTTGCTCATCATCCTTTTTCATTACCTTATGTATTTCAATGTGGCCTTCTCATTATAAAGATACATGATTTATATAGTTTGTTATTCGTTAGCGTATCTTAGTTTTCCTTTTTATGGGTTTGTTTCCTTTTACCGTCATTGTCGTCACCGTGGCAGAGTGAATACAGTGGCGGGAACTTTGAATATTGGGCGCCAGAGTTCGAACCCCACTTTGTTAAGACATTTAGTTCATTTTATTCGTTACTCATTCACCACTTCAGTACCATAATGCGTTTCCATATTCATTCTGCTTAGTATTTGGTGGTTTTATACAGCTTCAGAAACTTGTGTGGGGGAGTAAAATAGTGAAGACTGGCCATTAATCTTCTGACCTCCATAGATCCTTCTTAAATGTAAATAATATCGTCTAATCATACACAAAATTCAAGGTAAAAATGCGTCCTAGTGCCGAACGGGTTGATTCTTACTTTGTTTTCTTTTCTTTGTTATTTTATTACATATTTTTCATGACATTCTGGCTTTCTTTACATCAATATTGTTATTATGCATTGAATCTCGTATAAAAATGTTCATTTTTTTTGTACAATCTCTTGCTTTTACTATTTTTCCTTTTATTTGGTGTGGGGGAGTAAAATAGTGAAGACTGGCCATTAATCTTCTGACCTCCATAGACCCTTCTTAATGGAAATAAAATCTTCTAGTCATACCCAAAAATCCAGGTAAAAATGCCTATTAGTACTGAACAGATAAATTTTTACTTAGCTTTCTTTTCTTTGTTATTTTATTACATATTTTTCATGACATGTTGGTTTTATTTACATTGATATTGTTATTAAGCATTGAATCTTCTATAAAAGTGTTAATTTTTGTTCCATCTCCTGCTTTTACTAATTTTCCTTTTATCTCCTTCACTTTTTATCGATCCTAACACTTACCGTAACTAAAATACCCTCCATTAACTCACTCTATCTCACTCACCACCCTCGCCATCCATGAACAACGAGTGTATTATATTCCTCACCTCTCTTCCATCTCTCACATTCACAGGTGTCGCCTATCCCTGCCGTCCGTCACTCACTCACTCATCTGCATATCACCTTTCAGTGGCGAGGGAAAAGTGGCGCGTTTCATCCCACACCTCTCAGTCCCCTACACTGCCTCACTGAATTATACATGCCCCTGTTAGTTGGTTAGCTCTTGTGAGGCTTGCTATTTTTCACTGTGTATTCTTTGTATCTATAGGTTGAACTCTCCACAGTCTCTCTTTCTGTTTGGTATCTGTGGTCTATCTGTCACTGTCGCGTTTCTTTGCCGTCTTTCTCTTTTTCGCCATTCTTTGTCGCCTCTGTCTCTCTCTCTCTCTCTCTCTCTCTCTCTCTCTCTCTCTCTCTCTCTCTCTCTCTCTCTCTCTCTCTCTCTCATATTGCCTAAAACTCATATCTATTGAGAAAAAGTAGTTTATATTTTCATGAACGTTAAAGATAATCTCATAAAACCCACGAAATAATGTAACCCAGAGAGAGAGAGAGAGAGAGAGAGAGAGAGAGAAAATCAGGGCAAAACATTCTGGAAATCTATCAAAAAATAAGGAAAAGATAAAAAAAAGGGTTGAAATACATGAGAATAAAAAAAGACTAACACAGACAGAGAGAGGGAGGTGGGGAGGGGAACGAGGGGGGAGGGAGGGATCCATTACAGCAGCAGGTACAGACTAATGGACAATACTACAGGCTCATCTGCTCTCCTCCGCTACACAATGACCGGCTTTCACTGCACTCGTCAAAAAAGAAAAGAAGAAAAAAAAAGAAAAAAAACATTATCCATATATTTTTTTTCCATCTTTTTTTTTCCTTTTTTTTTAACATTTTTTGGTTCACCAGTTTCCAGTGTTGTTTATTTCCCCTCAACACTTTAACCCTGCCTTGACTCTGTGTCCTGTGGTGTGGCTTCTCTCTCTCTCTCTCTCTCTCTCTCTCTCTCTCTCTCTCTCTCTCTCTCTTTCTCTTTCTCTTTCTCTTTTCCTTGTTCTCACCTCACTTCCTACTTCCCACTCACCCATCAACCACCCCGCTCTTCCCACTCTCTGATACCTGCCCACCTGCCTCTCTTTCCCCATCTCTCTCCCTGCCTGCCTCCCTGTCTGCCTGCCTGCCTGCCTGCCTGCCGTCCCTCCCTCCCACTCGTCGGCCGTGACTGTGATGGATGCGCTGTTTACGCGAATGCAATTAGAATGCCTGATTAATGGACGCCGCTGTGAAATTTGCCAGTCATTTGGTGTCATTTCTATTCTCCTCGCTTCATATATTTTTGTTCTTTTTTTTTTTCTCGCTCTCTCTTATTTCATATGAAGGAAGATGTACGTGTATGCGGGAAAGCATGATGTGAATAGAGTTGTGTGTGTGTGTGTGTGTGTGTGTGTGTGTGTGTGTGTGTGTGTCCCGACGGAGAAAATTTGATAACATCTTCGGGGTATTGAGAAAAATTGCCTGAAAGAAAATTAGGTTGAATATTGTCTTATAAATTGTAGTTATTTTCACAGTTATATTTTTTTTTTAAGTCTTCATGTGGAAAAAAAAATATTATAGTTCATTAATTTTATTTTTTAGTGTGCAGTGAGAAATGACGACACATGAAATGGTATTACGAATTGTGTATTTCCTTCCCTCTTTCTCTTTCTCTCTTTTCTCTTACCTTCTGTCCTCCTCATCTCCCAAGGGACCAGGGTGTTGTTGTATCCTTTCTCTCTCTCTCTCTCTCTCTCTCTCTCTCTCTCTCTCTCTCTCTCTCTCTCTCTCTCTCTCTCTCTCTCTCTTTCTCTCTCTCTTCCATGACATACACACTTATGAACATAGGAAAAAGCACAAGAAAATAAGGGAAGCCACTCCAACTAGCGTGACAGTTAATGAATAAAACAAGTCTACCTATATGTACACACACACACACACACACACACACACACACACACACACACACACACAAACATCTTTCCCTGCACGACGTAGTATAATCAAACAGGAGGATAATTCAGTCTGCCTTGCATTACCTCCACTATTGTATTAGCTCGTTCATCACCTGTGGCCTCCCAACACCTGGGCGGCCGAGGCTCATCTGTGCTCCACCCGCGTGTTATTAAGTAGCCTTTCATTAGCATACAGGCAAGGAGAGAGAGAGAGAGAGAGAGAGAGAGAGAGAGAGAGAGAGAGAGAGAGAGAGAGAGAGAGGGAGGAGGGAGATGCTGTAAATAAGAGAGAGGCTATAATGCTGAAGGGGGAAAGAAGGAAGAGAAGATAAAATAGAAAGGAGAGAAAGGGAATGGGTTGAAAAGTATAAGAGAGAGAGAGAGAGAGAGAGAGAGAGAGAGAGAGAGAGAGAGAGAGGAGAGGGAGAGAAGGGCGCGAGGTTCTTATAGTTAGTAACATAAGCTTCAGAAACCCAATTTATTGCCGCCAACCTTCCTTCGCTTTCTTCCTATTATTTTTTTACTCCTTAACTTTACTTAATGACGTTGCGATGAGTTATGGTGGGCTGAGTATCAAGGCTTTAGTTTTTGCCTCAGTGTAATGTTTCTTTCTTTATTTACGGCGCCTTTTTGTGATTAAATTAACATGTGTATTCTGTCTGTTCCTCCAGGTAAGGGTGTGTTCCTGACCGCCGCTGCTGGTGTGAGTACAAAGCCCTTTACTTCGTGTCTTTCTGTGAGTACGAGGTCTTTCTTTGGTATTTCTTGGTTGTCAGTCTTCTAAGTTAACCTCTTCAGTACCATGACACGTTTCCGAATTATTCTGCTTATTATTTGGTGATTTTATACAGCTTCAGAAACTTATGTAGTGCCTGAAATGGTGAAGACTCTGGCCATTAATCTTCTGACCTCCATATGGCCTTCCTAATGTCAATAAAATCGTCTAAACATACACAAAAAAAAAAAAACAAGATAAAAATGCGTCTCAGTACTGAAGGGGTTAAGCAATTCCTGTTACTGTGAATACGAGGTGATTTTTTTTTTTGTCTTAATTTTTCCTAGTCATGCAATCCTTTAAGTGACGCTGTTCATGTCCAGGTGCGTCGCTGCGTGGCTCATGTTACTGTGCATACAAGGTGTTTCTCTCTTAACACTCCCAGATGACCAGTACGTGACGGAATTCTTGTCAGTGTTAGTACGAAGTGGTGTTTTCCCTTAACGTTTCTAGACAGAGTTTCCAAAGTGACGCATTTCTATGAGTGGAGTCTTTCTTTCCCGTTTCACTGTCAGTACGAGAAGGTACTTTTCTTTGAACCTTTCTTGATAACCAGTACTCAGTGAAGCAGTTTTTTTTTTCAGTAATAGAGAGTAAACAGTAAATTTTTCTCTGACATTTACAGATAGTCAGTATTCAGTGTTCCTGTGGCTTGTTAGAGTGATTGTGACAGCGACAGGGTGTTTTTCCTTGGTGTTTTTCTATAAGTGGGCAGTATTCAGCGTAAAGCATTCAAGGGGTTGTTCTTAATGAGTTTGCGTATGTTATTATGTCTCTTATGGCATGGGCGTTGTCTTTCATGACTTCGTTCGTTCCATATCTTCCCCTCCTCGCCTCGTTCCGCCCCCACCAAGCTCCGTCCCGCCCCGGCCGCCCCTTACCACCAACCCCACTCCGGCAGCATAAACTTTCACACACTTCGTCCCTTAACTAACAAAGCAAACTCCGCGTTCTCTTCGTTTCTCCTCCTAACATGTACTTCTTTCCTTCACATGTTCCTTCGCCTCCCTTCGTCACTTCCTTCCTACCTCACTGTTTATACTTTTCTTCCTTTTCATTTCTTTCTTCTTTGCTTCTTGATGTTTATTATATTTATTTTCTTTTATGTTCTTATCATTGTGCTGTTGTTTTCTTGTTATTTCTTTTTTTTTCTTGTGTTTCCGAATTCTCTCCCTTTTCTCTTTGGTCTTTCATTCTTTCATTTCTTCCTTCTAAGCCTACCTATCTCCATTTCTCTAAACAGTTCGCCATACGATGCATACCTCCTCTTCCTTCCTTCTTTCACTCACTGTAATATCTCTCAAGCAGCGTTTTATCCCTCTCCTTACTGTCGGCATAGCAATCCTCACTACCTTACTCCCTCAAATACAGTCATCTTTTCTTTCTCTCTCTCCCTTCATCGCTCCACAACACCTACACCACGCCCGTCACTGGTCTTGCGCCGTTATGTCTCTCGTTCTGACTATCCTGGCTGCCCCGTGCTCTCATCCTCGTGTGTGACTTCCGATCCCTTGTTTGTTTTCCGCTCAACACAAGGCGGCCACTCTGAATGAGGCTTGACTTAGCTTGCATTGTTTGAAGGATGTAAAGGGATTAGATTTTTTTTTCTTGTGTGTGTGTGTGTGTGTGTGTGTGTGTGTGTGTGTGTGTGTGTGTGTGTGTGTGTGATAATAATGATAATATACGGTTTATTAGGAATTACAGTACATATATATTGAAAATATACATATGGGGATTAGGGGGAAGTGTGTGTGTGTGTGTGTGTGTGTGTGTGTGTGTGTGTGTGTGTGTGTGTGTGTGTGTGTGTGTGTGTGTGTGCCGGTTGTGGTTTTCAAAAAAATAACAGGATTTGCAATTTTTTTTCAGTAACTTTATTAGTTCATGTGTGTGTGTGTGTGTGTGTGTGTGTGTGTGTGTGTGTGTGTGTGTGTGTGTGTGTGTGTGTGTGTGTGTGTGTGTGTGTGTGTGGCGGTGAACTGCATGGTGTCCGACAAACGCATTAATCAGCGCGAGTGACACCTGCAGATTATTATGAAAACGTCATTGGGAAGGTGGGCGGCGGGAAGGAAAGAGAGAGAGAGAGAGAGAGAGAGAGAGAGAGAGAGAGAGAGAGAGAGAGAGAGGAGAGGACTGAGAGAGGAAGGGGGAGAAAAGATGGAGAGGTGAGAGGGAAAAAGTTGAAGAGAAATGATAGGATGTAGAAAAATATTGGACTAAGATAAATGAAGAGAGAGAGAGAGAGAGAGAGAGAGAGAGAGAGAGAGAGAGAGAGAGAGAGAGAGAGAGAGAGAGAGAGAGAGAGAGAGAGAGAGAGAGAGAGAGAGAGAGAGATGTCAACCTTTCGTGTGCCCTTTCATCATTTATTTTCCTTTTCCCTGGTATCATTTTCTTGTGTCGCCGGATTAAAGACCAGTGTTCCATTCACTTGATTGGTCGGTTCCACGAAGACATAAGACGCCTTAATCTTTCCCACTGAGACACAGAAAGACCGCTTTCTCGCCGCCTCATGGTGCAGGTGTGAAGGTAATTATTCGAAGGATCAGAGGAGGTTGAGGGGAGAGTGTTTGGCGGGCGAGGTGTTCATTGTGCGGTGTCTTGTGGTGTACTGTGTGTGTGTGTGAGCGTTGGACTATAAGAGCGTAGGGAAATAAGGGACTCCACAACAAGCCATCTGGTCTACGAGTGGCAGTATGTGTATGGAAATTGTTTATTATCATAGTTATTTGTTGATTATTTTCTTGTGCGTGAATCTCCATATATTCAGTATCAGTAGACTTCCGTACAGTTACAAAGGAAATCAGAAAGCAAACCTGAGGAATGAATGTAATTGAAAGAAGATATTCAAGATCTACATGCATATTAATCTTTTGCCTATTTTTTCATTGCCTCCTTGAGCTTAGTGGAATTATTCAGTGCGAGTGTGGCACATAATTTCCAGCCACACGTCTGACAAGAAAAGCAATTCATCAAGTATTTCAAATTGTTTCGCACCTGTAGTTTCAATCAAAGAAAGATGACGAGTGACTACATACATAATACTGTAGCATCTTTGGAGGCTTAACAAAATATTACAGTGCAAGTTTAGAACAATTCCAAAAGCCACTTCTGAAAACAAAAGCAATGGCCCGAGTCTTTATATTTCTTAGCACCTCCAGTCAATGTCTACACCATGAAATTTATATATTAGCTCCATCAGGCAAAATAATGAACCTCTTTCTTTCAACATCAAAATCTAGAACTTAAATTGCTTTTCCATATATAGGAGAGAGGCTCTGGCCAAAGAACACAACAAAGGTAGAAGAACAAGGCCCACTAAAGGCACTCGTCCTTAAACAACAGAGCCAAAAGAATGACGCAAACCTAAGAGAAGTATCTTGAATTTTGCCTATCACAGCCTCTGGCAATCCTTTAGTTGCGATGTTCCTGATTACGTGTACATCTGAGGGCAGGAACCAACCCGCATGTCCTCTCCTTATCCTCCCTTCCCTCCCACGCTCCCTCCACGCCCAGCCACGCCACTCTCCTCACTGGGACGCAAGAATATAAGGGTGAGGTAACGTAATGCCAACACCCTCGCTCTCTTAGTGAAATCTGATCAAGTTGGGCGCGCGGAAGTTCATTCATCGACAGGAGAAAAGAAAAGATTCATGTTAATGGAGTTTATTTGTCCAGCATCGTCTAAGAAAGGAAACTACGTATTAAAGGGAACTGATTGAGTCTTTTCTTTATTCTGTTGTTCCTGAAGGAGGTAGGAGTGAGTGAGTTACTGAATGAATGAGTGATTGAGTGGGACAGTAAGTGAGTGAGTGTACATGTGAATGATTCTCTGTATGTCTGTCTGTTTCTGTGAATGACGGGAGAAATGAGTGAGTGAGTAATTGTGATCGTGAAATAGGTTTCGTATTTAAGTGTAGGAGTGAGGGGGTTATTTATTGTCTTCTCTAGTCTTTGTGGCGTGGATGAGTGTGTGTGTGTGTGTGTGTGTGTGTGTGTGTGTGTGTGTGTGTGTGTGTGTGTGTGTGTGTGTGTGTGTGATGGTGAAAATTTACTTCTTTACGTGTCAAGATGGGCGAGTGCATGCTTGTGTATTTGTTTCTGCGGCGTGGTGTTATCAGAGCATCAGGCTTTCATGTGAGGCAAAATGGACATTTGATATCCTCTCAACGCTTCGCTTTTCCTGTGGTGGCGTGTCAAGAAGGAAGGAAGGGAGGGCGGCGCGGGGCGATACGCAGATAGGTGGGTAGATGAGGTGGACAATGAGAGGAGCCAGGAAGGTATAGTGTCTGTGTGTCTTGGCATAACTTGTGATGGGTACTTTCACATTGATTACAAGTTTTGGTGGGCAGATTTAAAGCATACCCTACTTGCCTTCATCTGTCTCTAGCTTTTAGCGTGAAACACCCCTTGGTGACATAATAAGCATCTGTCTTACGCCCGTATTCAGAAACGCCTTCCCCTATCACTGCGACAATTTTCCAAGGCCAGAGAGACAACTAGCCGGGTTTTCAAGACAGCTTCTCCTTTCAATAAACCAGAAATCTTGCCAATCTATCACCAGAAACATGACAAATCCTTAAAAACACGAGTATCTTGAACTGGAGCCTTTGAAAAGCAGTAATGGTGAGACAGCAAAGCGTTTCAAAATACGGAGCTTACCTGGAGTCTGTAAGCAAACACTCCAGCAGTTACTTTGACCAAATAATCCTTGCAAATGTATCATATATCTTAACTACTTCAACTAAATATGTTTTTTTTTCTAGTTTAGCACAACATTTAGTTTGTTTTCCATATGACTTAGTGCGGTGTAAACCTTGTTATTTCTATCACCTAATAATATAATTTTGATTCCAGTTACCTTAAAAGATTGCGATGCCAAGACATTGTTTCTATTTTTACTGATCATTGAATTTCACTGCCATTACCTCAATATTACGAGCACAAACAATACGTACATACCGTCCATATGCCTTCACCTTCACTCTTCCTTCTAAAGCTGTGTCACTGCCAGTGTTCGCGCCGCAGTGAGTGGCGGCGCGGGGCGTGGAGGAGGCGGAGAGTGTAAATAAAAGGCTTTCCTTGTGTGTGGCTCGCCGAACCCTCAAGGGAAGGCCAAGTTTCTCTCAATTAAACTTTTGTTGATTAGATTCCTCCTGACAGATCAAACTTCGGATATCTTTTTTTTTATTATTTCTTATGTTCATTTATTTTTCTCTGAGTATTTGTAATTCTTTTATTTTGTCTTGCTTCAGTTTTTTTTTTTGTATTTGTGAAGTTATTTTCTTATGTTTGATTCATTCGTTTATACTTGTTTGAGGGTCTTATTATTTGTTTATCTTCCTTTTTTTTTTTTTGTAAATTCCATATGATATCCTTCTACTTGTCCTCGTTTTCTTTTTTGGTCTTTTTTTAAGTAACAGAGAAAAGCTGACCAAGATTAACATGAAACAAAAAAAAAAAGAAAAGGCCCACTAATTTGCCAGTCCCCTTCCAGATTCGAGGGAGTTAGCCCAACCCCCCGAAAAAAAAAATCTTGGTCTTTTTCTTGATTTCGTTCTTGTTCTCAGTGTACATCTGAGCACCACCATGAACACCACCACCAACTACAGGATAGAACAACAACAACAACAACAACTGTGCATTCATTCCCTCCATATGCAAGGCTTTTTATTCCTTCTAGTATTATCCTCTTCTTTTTCCTTCATAATCCTTCTCCACCTCTTCAACTTCGACCAGAAATCTTGTTCTTGTTTTTTATTTTGTTTTTATTCTTCGTGTAAATCTCCAGCACCACCAACTAAACGATAGAACAACAACAACAATAACTGCGTACCTTGATATCCCCTCTTTTCCCCTTTCCCCCTTTTATCCACTTTTCCCCTTTTTCCACTTCCCCTCACCCCTTAACTCTTAAAACTTATTAAACTTCCCTTTTTTCCCTCCACATGAACACCTCCAACACCAACTAGACAATAGAACAACAACAATAACAACTCTATGCTCATTCTTTCCATCCCTTGCAGTGTAATCCTCTTCTTTTTCCTTCATATTCCTTCTCCTCCTCTTCAACCTCGACCAACTATTCTTCATCTTTCATAACTTCCCTCCCAAACGCTCCCGCCCTCTCGTCTTTTACTTCGACCCTCCAGCCACCCACGGGACGCCACTTACTTCCTCTCTCCGGCGCAAGTTCTTACCTCCAACATTCCGGAGTGTTTGCTTGGGTTAGACAGCAACACCTTCACAAACCAGCCGTGCTTCCGGTGCTTCTAAAATTCCTTTAACAATGTACTGTGTCCTCTGAATAGACTCGCTTTTCGTACCTTGAGAGCCGCATTAGGAGTTGGAGAATAGGCGGTGATGGTAGTGGTGGTGGTTGTGGTAGTAGTAGTAGTAGTAGTAGTAGTAGTAGTAGTAGTAGTAGTAGTAGTAGTAGTAGTAATGTTTTCTTTTTTCGACGTAAACTTAGCGAGTGAGAAATGATGTGAAGTAAGTTTGGTTTTGTTGCGATGCTCAAAAGAGAGAGAGAGAGAGAGAGAGAGAGAGAGAGAGAGTCAATATATCAGTCAGACACACAAACACATTCAGGCACAAAGGCGGAATAAAGGCAAAAGTAGATAAACGGTGATTCCTTAAGGCCGGAGTAAGAAAGAGAGAGAGAGAGAGAGAGAGAGAGAGAGAGAGAGAGAGAGAGAGAGAGATTTGTCGTGAGCTGTTGGTTGATGGAGAAAATAATCCACAAAGAGGCACATTCATGGCATAACAATGGAGTTTCTCTCTCTCTCTCTCTCTCTCTCTCTCTCTCTCTAGTTAAATCAACGTCAAATGTGGTTATGTTACGGGAAGCAAAAGAAAGATTATAGGACGAGACACAGAGGAGGAGGAGAAGGAGAAGGAGGAGGAGGAGGAGGAGGAGGAGGAGAAGGAGGAGGAGGAGGAGAAAAAGAAGAAAGGAAGAGTAGGAAAGATAATCAGTTTACAATGTGATTGATTTGTTTATCTGACCACTTTCTTCCTCCCATTTTTCTTCTAGTGGATGTCTTCCCTCTTCCTTCCTCCTCCTCCTCCTCCTCCTCCATAGATCCGTGCCCTTCCTGGAGTTCCTCTATTGCCTCTGTGTTTCTCGAGTCCCGCCTCCATAATGTAATCAAGGGCGGTAAGCTCCGTCCATCTGGTAGAGTCCCTCCTGTGCTGTCTGGGGTAAACTAGTCAAGGTTGTTGGTAAAGTCACAATGGAAGGACTTGACTGGTGCGTCTCTTCTGTGTCTGTGCTTTGTTTACTGCCCTGCTTGGTGGTGGTGGTGGTGGTGGTGGTGGTGGTGGTGTTTTTCTTTTTTTTTCTTCGTTTTTTTACATTTTTTTTCTTCTAAATTTCATCTTCATTCTTTTTCTGCTCTCGTGTTTTTTCTTCCCTTCTTCTTCCTCTTTTTCTTCTCCTCCTCCTCCTCCTCCTCCTCCTCCTCTCTTCCTCCTTGTCTCTCTCAGTACCTTTCGAATTGTTGAATGCTAATGGTGGTAGTGGTGGTGGTGGTGGTGGTGGTGGTGGTAATAGTGATGGATGCTAGTCATGCTTTTTTTTCTTTTCCTGCGATTCATTCTTCTTCCCTTTTATTGTATTTTTCTTCTCTCTTCTAAACTTCGTCTTCTTCCTTTACTGCTGTCGTGATCCTCCTCCTCCTCCTCCTCCTCCTCCTCCTCCCCCTCCTCCTCCTCCCCATCCTCCTCCTCCTCCTCATTCTCCTCCTCTTAACTCTCAGTATCTTTCAAAGTGTTGAATACTAAACCCAAGTGCCTCATTCATAAATTCTCTCTCCTCCCTCTTCTTCTCCCTCTCCCTTTCCCTCCCCCTCTCCCTCTCCCTCTCCCTCATCCATTTCCACCTCTTCCTCTCCCTCTTCCTCCTTAAACCGTCGTATCCTTCTCTTTCTCACATTAGTCCACTTCCTCTTCCTCTCCTCCCTCCCACCTCCTCTTCCTCTCTCTTTTATTCTCTCCTATGCTACAAGAAGAATGGGAGGAAGGGAATTGTGTGGAGGTGGTAACAATGATGATAATGGTAATGGTCTTAATGGCAATGATAGTGATTATGGAGCGCCATTATTGTTGTAGCATAGAAAGTGGATTAAAGTGGATTATGTATGAATGTATGTGTGTGTTTGTATGTATATGTGTTTGGATATAGGTGTGTGTGTGTGTGTGTGTGTGTGTGTGTGTGTGTGTGTGTGTGTTAATGTATAATTTGGTGAAGTGGAGTTTACGAGTTACGAGTGTTCTGTAAATGGGTTTGGCTTTAATTCGAGAGCTTGTTGTGAATTTTCATGTACTGGACGGTTGGTGTGTGTGGCAATATAGAATATGTATTGGCCAGGAAAAACACATGTGTCTGATATTGGTACTAAATTTGTTACTACCTCTACTACTACTGCTACTACTACTGTTATTATTACTACTACTACTACTACTACTACTACTACTACTACTACTACTACTACTACTACTACTGTTGTTCACCACCAAATAGGAACAGCAAATGCAGAAGTAAAAGAAGAAGAAGAATTACAACAATAACAACAGCAATGATGATGATGATAATAATAATAATAATAATAATAATAATAATAATAATAATGATAACACTATAAGTAAATCACCTTACAACTACTTTTCTTTGTACACATTCTTTTATTCACAAGGAGACACACTGCACGTTGGACTTTTTTGAGGGAGTCTTTAAGTGAACCAATGTAGCTGGTGGATAGATGACGTGGCTGCCTTCACCCTCCCTCACCTCGCCCGCTGCTGCTGACACACACACACACACACACACACACACACACACACTCTTCTTTCTTTACCAGTACATTAATTTATCGTCCCTTTCTGTCATCCACGCGTCCCTTCATCCTATTTATCCTTCACCCATTCATCCACCGCCTGTGTGCCATACATCTGACACCCACGCGCTCCTCTTTTCATGTCCACCTCACGTCCATATAATGACACGTTTCTTTTGACAACGCCTTAGTTATTCCTACCTGCGGCTTCGGTTACTAGGTTACTAATACATGCGCATCTTCATGGTATCCACACTGACACACGCTTTGCACTGTCATCTTTTTCGTGTTTACCTTCTATGTAAATATCAGCATGTTTTATTTTCGTATTAACTTCATACACAGTCAATTCAATGCATACAACGAACATCTGAGCGTATAAGTAAATTGAAATTTTGATATCCACCTGTTTTTTTTTTTTTTTTTTAGTATTTTGCCTTCTTCAGCCACCACCACCACTATCGCTACTGCTCTCGCCACAGCCAAGTCAAATATTGCAACACCGAACCAAGGAGAAGTAAAGCCATCATAATGTTTCAATGCAACTCTCACTCTCCGCTATCGCCACACAAACTGAGGCTTATGTATTCTATCTGTGCTTTCCGTATTTTTGTCTCGCGTTTTTCCGATTTTTCTCTGTATCTCTTGTTCTTTCTTTCTCTTTTTTTTTTTTGTGGGTTTCAGGTTCGTATTCCCAAACTCTTCTGTGCTTCACTTCCACTATTTCAAGAGGCTTTAGTGAAATTGATACGAGGTTTCTAAGGTGTTTTTACGGTTTCAGAGGCAGATTGACAAGATTTCTACATTACTAATTGGAGAAACACTCTTGAAAACCCCGCCAATCATCTCTGTGGCCTTGGAAAATAGTCGTGGTGAGAGAGCAAAGCGTTTCTGAATACGGACCTTAGTATTGAGAGGAACAGTGAATTTTGTATACGCATATAAAACAACCACACCCACAAAAATTTTACACAGATAACCACAATATATGAGCACGCAAACGCCAAACCACTCGCCACACTCACTTTCTACCGTCAAATCCACCACACCCGCGCACCACCGTCCCGTCCTCCACCTTAACCTTCCGCCGCGTCACTTTCCTCCCTCAATGCTGCCGCAGCGTCGCCACAACCACCAACTTCTTTAAAGGCTAGTGTGTAATTTTTGAGCTGTGGTTTATTAGACTTGCGATTGTGTTTCCTTATTCATTGTGCTTTTCTACTTTCTATCCGCGCATTTTCTATCAATAAGAACATAAAGAACACTAAAGAAAAATGAGTGGACATGTAAGACGCTATCAGCTCTACACTTATCAGTCTCTAAATGAAAAATAGGTAATACGTATAGACTAATTTAGCTTGTCCTCTTTGAAATTCCTTGATGTATCGCCACAAACGGCTTAACCACGTAATTAGTCCATTCCATTCACTTAATACTCTTTCCCTTCTCTTTTCTTTCAATCTAACTTCTTAATCTTCAACCCATTACTCCTTGTCCTATCCTGGTAACTGATCCTTAACCCTTTCAGTACCCTTTCAGTTTCCATATTTATTCTTGTTACTAATTGGCAATTTGATACAGCTTCAGAAAATTATATGGGGATTAAAATAGTGAAGACTGGCCTTTAATCTTCTGACCTCCAAAGACCTTTCCTAATGTCAACAAAATGGTCTAATCGTACAGAAATTTGAAGGTAAAATATGTGTCCCAGTGTTGAAGGGGTTAATATAATAATAATAACAATAATAATAATACCTACCTACCTGCCTGTCTTTACCGCATCAAAACACACAGGTAAACCCACACCACTGTATCAAATCAAGTCAGATATGCAAGGGAATCAAAGTGCTCACCTTGACTGACTAGCGAGCTTAGAACCAGGTCAAGAAACATGCAATTTGTGACCGCTAAGTGGCCGGTGTGGGGGAGGAGAAGAACAGCGTGACGTGACTAAGGGAGAGACGGGAGGATGGGAGGAGGGGATGTCACGGGCGGCGGGAGATGGTAATAGAGGGGTAATTATCTCCCTGTGAGGAACATTGTAAGGGAGAAGAAGATGAATCTCTCCTCACCAGATTTTGTTCCTTTACTCCCTTGTTCGGTACTGTTGTTGTGGAGAGAGAGAGAGAGAGAGAGAGAGAGAGAGAGAGAGAGAGAGAGAGAGAGAGAGATGATAAAGTACAGAAAGATACGATGGACAGATGAATGAGAAAGGTAATGAAATAGTGTTACGAGAGGTAAAATATTAATATGGAATAAAAAAGCTGGAAGAGAAAGAGGGAAAAAACGAAGGGAAATGAATGATGGGCAGTAAAAAAAAAAAAGATTATGGCAGTAAAATAATGAAATGTGATCCTGTAAGACGAAAAGGAAATAGAGATAAAAGAGAAGATTGGGAGGAGGAGAGATGCTGCCGAGAAATGGAGAAGAGAACAAACGATGCTAAAAGATATAGTAATACTGAAATAGAGAATCTTTGGATAAGAAATTAATATACGAGCACTACGGAAAAGGATAGACGGTCAGGAAATAAAGATAGAAGAAACAACGTAGAGACGAATGATACAGATATAAAAAAGAAGGAAAAAAAGGATGAAATGGAAAAAAAGGTGTGGAGAATGAAAGAATAACACCACGGAATAGATAATTAGTAAGAAACAGAGATGGAAAAAGAAGAAAGCTTAACACAGAAGTAAGAAAACGAGAAGAGTGACGCATAGGGGCAGTGTCTCTTTCTAAATCCTTACCATTTCAAACCGCAAAGAGAAAAGACAAAAGGCTCAAAGCTAGCAATGAACACAGGAGGAGAAATTATATCTTTGCTTTGCCTTAAACGAAAATCACATATTGTCCTCAGCGAGTCACCCAATTACTACACAAGGGAACAGAAACATGGCACCGTCCTTTGCAATATAATGAACACGTAGCATAGAAACACAATGGTCCCTCTAAAAACAGTGTACACCTAGACATTATAAGAACACCGTGCACTTTGTAAGGAAAAAGTTGAATATACACTTTTTTAATACACTTCCATAACTAAGTGTATTAAAAAAAGGAAATAGGAAAAAAAGAGTCGTGATATTAAAGGGAGTCGTGAGTTGTCGTCGTGTAATTATGTCGTTTGTTCCTGATTCCAATTACATTAAGAGAGAAAAAAAAAACGAGTTGAAAGCAAGGCAGGTAATATTGTAAGTAATGCAATTATGTGTGTGTGTGTGTGTGTGTGTGTGTGTGTGTGTGTGTGTGTGTGTGTGTGTAAAGAGGAAGGGAGAGAGTAAGGCCACCAAGTACAGTATGCTTGACCTAATTGACTAATGTAACAGGTACACATAATGAGTTTATTTAACCATAACACCAAGAAAGGTAATCGACACACTAAACACACCAAAAATGCACAAGAAAATACACGGACAGAAAAATAAAAGCTAAACTCTACCACTACAAATACAATAGATAATATCAGCGAATAATCTGATGGAATAATGTGAAAGATTAAGAAAGAGAAGGAGGAAGGAAGGAAGAGTAGGAGGGTGAAGGAGAGAGTGCAGGGTGGATAAGAGATAAGGGTATTTAATTAAGACTCCAGTGGTAGTAAGAGGGTCAGGGTCTTAGTGGAGGTTGTGGTGATGCAATTGACTTTATTACCTCAGCCAGTGTGCGGGTCTTTTGGTGACTGAGATTAGCTTGATTGCGTAATGCTGCGGCTGAGTGTAGGGGAAACTTAAGAGGAGGGTAGTAATCACGCGACATGTGCAGAGATGAAGCTAAATGCGTGATAAATAGCTAATTAGATTGGTAGATGTTAGAGAATTTGAAATGGAAGGAGTTGTATATAGATAGATAAATAGATAAGGGGAGATCATTTGGAAGATAAATGTATAGTAAAGAAGCAATGTAGTGCACAAGGTGAGTGTTAAAAAATACATAGTTTATTGACGGTAACAACATACACACACACACACTACAACTATACCACCCTCTTCAAACATCCTTCCTCCTCCCCCTGCCTCCTCGTCCTCCTCCTCCTCCTCCTCCTCCTCCTCCTCCTTCTTCCTCCTCCTCCTTCCTCCTCCTCCCCCTCCTCCTCCTTGCCCACCCTGACCCACCCAGCACAAACGAAGCTTTTCATACACCAAGCGACGCTCTAAATCATGACCCCGCCCAGTTTCGGTCCCACCCAACCCCGCCCATCCCTGCCTCTGACCCACCCCGCCCACCCACACCTTGTTCCACCCGGCCCGCCCCGCCCCGCCACGCCCCGCTCAGCCCCAAACCACCTCATCTTATATATCCTTCCATATCGCTCTTCCTTTCCCCCGCCTGTCTCACCGCCTCTCTCCCAGCTCTCCCTATCTCTCCCATAGAACAAGAGGGTGTGGTTTTGTGTCTACTGCGACGTTGTGTGTGTGTGTGTGTGTGTGTGTGTGTGTGTGTGTGTGTGTGTGTGTGTGTGTGCTCAATCTTCCCCCATAAAGTTGTTTATATTGATGTTTCCAACGACACATATACCACACACACACACACACACACACACACACACACAAGCAGGATGTTAGGACGTAAGCCTGAGTGACCCCCATTACCTTCCACCCCCACCCCCTCCTCTACTTCACACACACACACACACACACACACACACACACACACACGTCCCAGGGTGGTGCAGGGAGTAGTGTGCGTCAGTCGGGTTCTGGATAGTGACGGTGACG
>NC_059294.1:28122811-28135311 GCF_017591435.1 Portunus trituberculatus
CACAACATACGGGACCAATTGAATTCAGGGCGTGATTGAGGGCTGATAGTCGTGCTGTGGGCGGGTGACGGAGGGGAGGAGGGAGGGAAGGAGAGGAGGAGAAGAGGTTGGTTGGGAGGAGTGAAGGGTCGAAGAGGGTTTCCGAAAAGGGGAGGTGTGGTGTGCATGAGTTGATTTGTGGGACGCGGAGTGTATTGAAGTATTGTTATGGGCGTTTTGGTCAACCGAGGATTGTTTATGTGTGTCGAGGGGCGGGAAGCGGGAAGCGGGGAGCGGGGAAGGGATGTTCGATGTGCGAGTGAAAAGGGAAGGGTTGAAGGGCGGGTGTTGCCGTGGCCTGGAGACAACGTGTTCTGTGACTGGCAGGTTAAAATGTGTTGTTTGTCGGTGTTGTTTTGACGGTGGTGTAGCGGGAGGGCAGCTGGATGTGGTGGTGGTGGTGGTGGTGGTGGTGGTGGTGGTATCAAATTATGTTTTGTTTTCTTTTTTCCTGCAATCCTTCAAACCTTGAGGTGACGGATGGTGCGTCTTGTGAAGCGTTGTGTTGTTCTTCCATCCGTGGCGATTTTTCTTCCAATAAATGCTGTGAAATTTTAAAGCACTTGGATTAAGAATGTGCTTGACAATGAGATAAGTCTTAGTTCCATGGTTCTCTTGAAAAATTCCTTTATGCGTAATGATCTTTTTTCATTTTTGTTTTCATGAGAGACCAGCTCGAGTATTCATTCATTTTAACAATGTGCTACGTAACCTACACTTCTTCAGCAAAACATATTTTTTCCCCATTGAACTGCAGGGAATAACACGCTAATTTGCTTGCGTGTATCTGTAAATGCTGGTGCCTGAGCGACGGCCTTGTATGGAGCGGTGAGCGGGGCACTGGTCCTCACTCTCAGGCCGGCTTTTCATTCAGCCTTTAGCGGCGAGTTGTGCGCATCACCTCAGCTCATTGTGTTTTTATCCTTCCTCGAGTTTCAAGTCTGACCAGATTCCTTAGAGCTTAGTGTGAGGCTCCACCTTTGGGCGTCAAGTGTGAATCAGCCTCCTCAATCAGTGAGTGCGGGGCCTTGCAAGGGCATCCCTCCGGCGTCACGTAGATGTTAATGTTACGCCCGCCCCTTGTAACACGCCCACGCCCTGCCAGCTGGTGATGGGCGGCGGCAGCTCAGGTGGGAGTCCTGTTTACCTGCGCAAGGGATGGATATGACACGTACATGGCTATTGACACGACACGCGGCGAGGTAATGGATGTGTTGTTTTGCTGCCGCGCCGTGATGATGATGAAGAGGAAGAGGAAGAGGAAGAGGAAGTGCAGAAAAAAATAAAAAGAGGAAGTGGAGGAGAAAAGCGGAGGAGAAAGTTGAAGAGAGGCATGAAAAAAAGAGAGTAAAGAAGATGAGTAAGAGAGGTGAAGGGGTCGGGTGTTTCCTCACGTACACGTAACCTTGATTCACTTGGACACCACAACCCCGCCCATGCCTTGCTTCTCTCACGCCGCCTTCCTTTGCTCTCCTTCTCTGCTGCTCTCCCTCTACCACTCAACTCTACTCTACTCTTCTTCCTCTCGACTCTGACCCCTTCTTTTCTCCTCCTTTCTTTGTCCTTATCGCATCATAATCTCCCCCTGTCTCTTATTTTCATCCTCAACCTCCACTTACTACGCTACACTCCACCTTATCACCCCCTCCCATAGCTATGACACAGCCTCTTGAACTTGTCCGGCCGTCAGGTGGAGTGGCGTCTTAGACGTAGTAGAAGAGTGTCATTTTCCCCTATGTCTCATCCCTACAGCTTTTGTCTAGCTTCGTGTTCATCAGAGTCACGATTATATAATTGTAGGGTTCCTGGTCCTTGGTGTCACGCGGTATGGGTGTTTGTAATGGTGAGGAACAGCCAGGAGGACTCGCCGTGAATGGGAGCTGTGAGGAAGCACTGTGTCCGGGGAGTACTGTGCTGTAGAGGGTTGATTAAGAGGGAGGGACAGGAGGGCGGTGGGAGTAGAGGTAACACTACGCCACAACTTTATTCTCTGCTGGCTTCTGTGGCTATATAAGTGATGAAAGGAGGCGCTGTTTAAGGTCTTTACCGGGCGTTCCTGCCAAGCTTACCATTAGAGAGGAGGAGGACGAGGAGGTAAAAAAGAAACAGCGTAAAGCAAAAATCAACAGACGCTAACATTTGGGTTCTTACTGGGTCGTTTGTAGGGATGATACCTAATACACAGTGCGAGAAAGGTATTGCATAGATGAAGGCAAGGGAGGAAGCGGAAGAAGATGGAGAGATCACCGAGCACCCATACGTGTACAGGCAAACATGAGACGGCTCTGGGAAGGTCTATAGAGTGTCAATCTGTCCTTAGTCCCGAGGCACAGCACGTCACGCGGCCGATCAGTCAATCACGCTACAATGACAGGCTAAGGCGAGGAGTCTGGTGTAAGGAGTGTGTTTGCTGGCATGGGTTGAATCTCGTGCCAGGGAAAGCCGAACACTGGATGCATATTCATGAACCAACGAGATATTTACCTCACTGACTTTATTTTAGAATTACATATTTTTAACTGCATTTGATTCTAAAATAGACGTGAAAGATGAAGGATTGTGTTATAAGCAGCTGAGTGTGGTGGTTGGTTGACCTTCCTCGATGCTTGTGTATTGAAGCAGCATTTTTCAGTCTATTTGTAAAGTAGTAATGATCTTAATTTAGTCTATCAGTAAAGTTTAAGCTACGTAATTGAGCTTATAAGCATGAACCCATTCACTACTATGACACGTTTTCATATTCATTCTACTGACTAGTTGATAATTTTTATTCAGCATCAGAAACTCATGTGGGATTAAAATAGTGGAGACTGGTCATCAATTTTCTGACCTCCATAGACCCTTTCTAATGAATAGAAAATGGTCTGATTGTACATAAATCTCAAGACAAAGATGCATCCCAGTACTCAAGGGGTTAAACATCATAAATGAGTCAATGAGAAAATTGAAACATTAAATTTTAGTCTGATAGCAGCAAAAATTTACGTATCATAATTTAGTCCATCAAGAATTCAACCTCATAGTTTAGTTATAGTAAAGCTTAAACAGAATACATTAATCTATACGCAAAGTTTTAAACAGGGTAGTGTTTTAGTAGAGTTTAAGCATCATAAGTCGGTTTATTAGTAAAGATTAACACCATAATTTAAAGTAAAGTTTAACCTTCACACTCAAGTTTATAAGTAAATTTCAGACATCATAATTTAGTGTGTACGTAAGGTGGCGTCCCTAACACACCCACACCCAGGCAATGCTGTTCACGCACTCTTAACCTCCCAGATCACGCACGCACGAAACACGAATGACATCTGTTCTATTTTGTCAAGTTGGCCTTGTTTGTCTGGCGTGTGCAGGGAATTTGAATATGTGGTGATGGAAGAGGGGAGGAGAAAGAGGAGGAGGAGGAGGAGGGACGAGAGAGGGCGGAGGAGGTGGAGGAGGAGGAAGAGGGAGAAAGGGAGAGAGGAAGAGAGGAAGAGAGGAAGGATGAAAAGAGGAGAATATAAAGGAAGGATTTTCATCATCTTGTGCCATTCTCTCTCTCTCTCTCTCTCTCTCTCTCTCTCTCTCTCTCTCTCTCTCTCTCTCTCTCTTTCCTCCCTTGTCTCCCTCTCCTTCTCTTCCTCCCTATCTATTAAATTAATTCCCTCCACTTCCCTCCTTTTCTTGCTCTTCCTGTCGGCTGCCTCTCACGCTCATCATGCGCTCTCTCTCTCTCTCTCTCTCTCTCTCTCTCTCTCTCTCTCTCTCTCTCTGAGCCAGGTTCCTTATACGTATTTTTAGAAACTTCACACACACACACACACACACACACACACACACACACACACACACACACGTTCATGTATCTACGCACACGTGCACAGTTAAGGGCGTATACACACACACACACACACACACACACACACACACACACACACTTATAAGGCGTGCAAACCTCCAACGACTTTAATTGGGAAAGGCGCGGCCGTGCAGAGTTCAAGGTCACTGGTTGCGTGTGTGTGTGTGTGTGTGTGTGTGTGTGGTAACAGCGATGGGAGGTTCACTAATACGTAAAATTCAGTTCGTAATTCGCTGCGTGTTCAGACGATTCGCTGCTTTGTTGCTTTTGTTAGTAGTAGTGGTGGTGGTGGAGGTAGTGTTGGTGGTGCATGAGTGACAGGTTGGCAATCAGAGGGAGCTAACACAGTCAAACATGAACACTGCAAGGTGACGCACTGAGGGAAAGACGGACAACACGGGTGTCAAATAATGATATACAAATACTGAAGCAAATATTGACACAGATACAGATGGTGGATGCGTCAGTGAAGGATATACATTGACAGATAAGCACACACACACACACACACACACACACACACACACACACACACACACACACACACACACACACACACACACACACACACACTTAAAGAACGTATTTCAGAAAAGTGACAGTAGAATTGAGAAAAAAAATAGATTACAAGCGAACAGATATACAAATGCAGTTTAATAGTGAAAAAATGAATAGCAGACGCAAAATAAAGTCATTTAAACAAACTTAGAAAATAAAAATAAAATACTGATTAAGTGCGTACATATATAGGAGAAAAAATAATAAAAAAAAAAATGAATATATACAAGACAAGCAAACCAAAACACAGCACCAAATCACGAATCAAAATCAGGACCTACATACAAACAGACCGACAGACAGACAGACAGACACACACAAATAAGAGAGTCTACCAGCACACACTCCTGGCAGAAAACGAGGGACTTTGCAGAGAAAACTGGCTCATTTTGTGTCTCAGACTGAAGTGTTTGGTAGAGTTTAGCGAGACATTGTCATTAGATTTACCTTCTTTTCTGTGGCTTTATAGGGCATTTATTGTACTGAAAATGAAGGTAATGAAGTGAAGCGTGTTTGCCGAGTACTGTGTGTGTGTGTGTGTGTGTGTGTGTGTGTGTGTGTGTGTGTGGCTGTGTTGATCCCTCTTGGCAGTGTCGTTTGGTGCCAAACTAGAAAGACTTTTGAGTTTTGTATGCTTTTGTTGTAGTAAGGATGAAATTAATGAAACGAAGCGTGTTTGCCTGCTAGTCTGTCAGCTGTTCTGATTCCTCGTGAAAGTGTTTTTTTAGTAGCAAATAGTGATGTAGCTATAATGGTAAGGAAATAAGAACACTAGAGGAAGTGCACAAGATCGGTTAGGTTTTATAAGGCAGTTTTATGAACACTTGTTATTTACCATCCACTATCATCATACTTAAAGACATTCACCTCCCTTTTTGGAAATGTTAAAGCACTCCACAAGTGATATACTATTCTGGAGTGTGTTTCGCGTCCTATCCCCTACCACACAGTCGCTCTTTTCCTGTAATATCGCGTCATGTGACAGCATGCTCGACGAGACGTGGGGAGAAATAACAGCACACGGCATCTCAAGAAAGACCACAACAAACCAGGAGATCAAATCAATGTTCCATGCTCATATTTGACAATTACATTCGGTATATGTACTGTATAAGGTGAAGGGATAACATCTTCATTTTAATAGTGATCCCTAAAACCAATTCAATAATAATATACTACAGTATTACATTTAATACAGTATATTCACTACAGATTTTCAACAACTCTCCTAATCGCAAGAAATCCGCGAGACTCTTCGATAGTTTCCGTGAACACCGCATCGAGCGAAATCTCCTTTTTCTCCAACACCTCGTCGAAAATGATGTTGCAAGACACGATATCGCAGGAAAAGTGCCCGTGTGATACGCACTTTATAGTGTATGTCTGTATTGGGAAGCTTTCCTTTAAGCTAAAAGTGTCACATGAGAATATATATCAGAATACATTACATTAACTAAACATAATCAAAATGACATCATATTAACAAAAAAATCTCGTATTCTTATACATGGAAATATAAAAACACTTCTCTTCTAATGATAATTCACTTCTATTACCTCTCTCTCTCTCTCTCTCTCTCTCTCTCTCTCTCTCTCTCTCTCTCTCTCTCTCTCTCTCTCTCTCTCTCTCTCTCTCTCAATTTGTCTTCATCTTCAAAAATGTCCTTAGATTTCCGTGAATTTTCTGTAGAAATTGAGAGCGCATCGGGAGAAAAGGGTGGGTGGGAGGTAGGGAGGAGACAAGGGGGAGAGATAAGGAGACGTCGTAGGAAGGAAAATGGGAAGATGCAAGATAGGAAAGGCAGGATGTTGAAGATAGAAGGATGTTTACTGCTGGGAGGGATGGAATACTGAGTGGGGAAAATATTAGATAAGGCAGACCACAGAAGGAAAGGCAGTGGTAAATGAAGTAGAGAGAGAGAGAGAGAGAGAGAGAGAGAGAGAGAGAGAGAGAGAGAGAGAGAGAGAGAGAGAGTCATATCATAAGGTTACCTTTGTTTTGAAATAAATTAAGCAATGCAACAAGTCACGAACAGAGAGAGAGAGAGAGAGAGAGACCAATACCCCCTGAGCGGCGTGAATCCCAAGGGCGCGGCGGGAATAACAAGGCTCAGTTCCCTTCACTCAGCGTGATGAGCGAAAGTTTTGTGTGTTGATGCGAAGTAAATATTGGCTGGGGACGATTTTTTTATAGATATTTTTTTTGTGTGTTTGTCTTTACAGTCGTGAATTGCTGGTGTTTGCGAAATAAATCCACCGATCATTCCATTTCATTTTGTATTTATTTATGCAACACACACACTCGCACTATCAGCTTTCCCCATTTTTATTTCGTATTGACGCAAACAGCTGGTGTTTTCAGACCATGATTTATTTATCCATCTATCCTCTCTGTTTCATTGCTGCACGGCTCCCTAATACTGTCAACTGCATTACTATTTATACAGTTTTCGTAATAAAACTCAGTGTGTTATTGAAAACTGCGTGCTTTTCATTGACCCGCCCCATTCACGGCTCAGTGTTAGAGGTAGGGAGGCGTGGCGGCGGGGAAGGTAATACATGAAGCTAGTGAGGGGACGTCTGATATGCTGGGTATAAAATATGTTCCAGATAAAATGAGAGGTAGGCGAGCGTTTTGACGACAATGGCTGGGAGAGCATGGCTGATAGCGCCTTGGGTCAGAAATTCAAGTAACACTCTACACTCCCACAGGCTTTCCCTTCATTCCTAAAAGCTCCTAATAAGAAACACCAAACTCTTTACTATGTAATTGTACAGAAAAATCTTCATGTTATATGTGGATTAATTGACAGACTGACTACAATTAAGACCAAGTTTTAAGGGCAGTCTCCTGGCATACTCAGTACAAGTTATGGCAATGGTAAACTCTGAAGAATAGAAACTGTAAGGCTAAGGAAAGTGGTGAAGGCAACGGGAGTGTGCTTTGGCCGTGACTGCACACGTAACCATTACATCTCTACTGACCGTCACTGTATTGACTGCTATTTCTGGTCCCTAAGATGAGAATTGATAGATGCTTAGCGAATCAAGAGTGCTTTCATTAACGTAGAGTATGAACGCAGTGAGCGAGAGTGTGTTACGTTACTCGACAATTGACCATGACTGTATAAGTAGACATAAATAATGCACCACTTCTTTCCTGACTGGCATTGTATTATTATTTTCGTCTCTCTTCAAGACTTCACGAGGAATAATGCACGCTTACTGAATACTCTAACTCTATTCAGGTCCCAGAAACAAAAGGATATTGAGATATGAAGCATGCATGAGCAATACACAATGCTTTCTCTACACAGAAATACGTGCCTTGTCACTGCATATTGCTTTGCTAACGCTATTCCTGCTCCGAAAATAAAAGCACAGTGAGACAGAAAGCATGTATCACCAATATGCAATTCTTACTCTGAACATTTTATCACCTCGACGCCAGCATGACTGCATGAAGGTTAAGAGAGGATATCTTTGTTATTCGAGTATATTTGCTGGCGAGAAATAGTTTGAGACTATTCCACGCACTGCATCACTTTGTACCAGCGCTGCGTGTGTCGATGTGTTGCGTCAAAGGAAAGCTCGCGTATGTACTTAGCTAATTACTCGCAGTCTTAATGATCACTTTAATCACTCCCTCTGATGAGTCTCATCAAGCAAAGGAATTACCTTGTCCCTTGTTGCCTTGTTGCCTGCTGACTCCAACACCCACACACACACACACACACACACACATACAAGAAATTACCACTACCACTACTATTACTACTACAAATACTACTACTTCTGCTACTGCCACCACCACTAACACCCCTATTATCACCACCACGCCAACACACAAATACAAACAAACAAGAAACTATCACTACTACTACTTCTATTACTACTACTACTACTACTACTACTACTACTACTACTACTACTACCACCCCACACCACACACACACACACACACACACACACACACACACACACACACACACACACACACCTCAGATTACGAGACAGAACACACTTTTCTATCAAGTTATCACCTGAATAGTTAATATCTCTCTTTAGCATTTCATCAGGTGTGATCTGAGAAGTGACACTATACACACTCTCTCTCTCTGGAAACTCTTCAGTAAATAGATTCTGTCTCTCACACACTCACGTAAGATCAGTGGCTGGGTGTGCCGGGGCGTGTCTCTTTAATTAACTTGTAGACGGATCAACCAAACTTCTCCCCAGCCCCGCCTAGCCACGTCAGTCAGTGTTGTCAGGTAATTCACGGGCGCGTAGGCCTTAAAGGATGACGGGATGTATGGCTAGTAATGGTGGTAGTGTGTGTGTGTGTGTGTGTGTGTGTGTGTGTGTGTGTGTGTGTGTGTGTGGCGTGGTGGTGATAATAGTGGTGTTGGTGGTGGTGGCAGTAGTAGTAGTAGTAGTAGTAGTAGTAGTAGAAGTAGTAGTGATAGTTTCTTGTTTGTTTTATTTGTCTGTCTGTCTGTTGTAGTAGAAGTAGTAGTAGTAGTAGTAGTAGTAGTAGTAGTAGTAGTAGTAGTAGTAGTAGTAGTAGTAGTAGTAGTAGTAGTAGTAGTAGTATACAAGTAGTAATAATAGCAGTGGTTGTTCGTAGTATCTAACTGTTGTAGTAGTTTGTAGTAGTAGTAGTAATAATAGCAGTAATAGTAGTAGTAGTAGTAGTAGTAGTAGTAGTAGTAGTAGTAGTAGTAGTAGTAGTAGTAGTAGTAGTAGTAGTAGTAGTAGTAGTAGTAGTAGTAGTAGTAGTCAGTAGTAGTCGCAGTAGTCGTTATTGTTTTTGCTGCTACAAGGAAAACGGATCTTACGTAATTTTCCCTTCTAAACCAAATGAGGAGAGCGTTTCATATAGACTCCCTTATTGTAGGTACCTATATGTACTAGACAACTTTCCTATACTGCCAACCTACTGCTTCATATCATACCAGTGCTGCTTCTTGTCCCCCTCACTCTTCAGCCCCTAGAGAGGCTTAGGAAGACATTAACCCCTCGAGTACCATGACGCATTTCCATATTCATTATGCCTATTATTTGGCGATTTTATACAGCTTCAAAATCTTATGTGGGGATTAAAATAGTGAAGACTTGGGATCATTAATCTTCTGACCTCCATAGACAGTTGGTGATGTAAATAAAATCGGCCTAATTACATTCAAGACTCATGGTAAAAAAGCGTCCCAGTACGGAAGGGGTTCAGAAGATGTATCGGTGTACTTGGATGTCGTTTTCTTTACCGAGGAGACTGCAGGGGAGCCGATTCTCTTCACATATTCAGAGGAGAGAGGAAGTTAATCTCCACAGCAAAACATAAAGCAGATATTTTTCTCTTTCGTCCTCTTTCATTATCTTCTCTTTCCCTTTCCTCTCGTGTTCTCTTATTTGGTTACCGCTTTATCTTTATTCCCCCTTCCTTCGTTCTATTTTCTTTTCGTTTCTCCCTTCCTATTGCCCTCCGTCTCTCTCTCTCTCTCTCTCTCTCTCTCTCTCTCTCTCTCTCTCTCTCATCGGTGTCTTATTTATAATTCTTTCTCCTCTCCTTTCTGTCCATCTCCTGTTTCTGCCTTCTTCTCTTCTCTCTCTTCTCTCTCTCTCTCTCTCTCTCTCTCTCTCTCTCTCTCTCTCTCTCTCTCTCTCTCTCTCTCTCTCTCTCTCTCTCTCTCTCTCTCTTCCTTATTCACTTTAACCTCATCTTTACTTTTTTCTTTGTCTGAATTTCTTTTGTTTCATCACACTTACTTCCTCGTCCTCTCTTTTCTTCCTCTTCCTCTTCCGCTTCCTCTTCCTCTTCCTCTTCCTCTCCTTCTTCTTCCTTCTCCCTTATTCCGTCAGTGGTCAATGAGGCATGGCTGAGGGAGTGGTGGTGGTGATGGGTGTGGCTCTTGCGATGGGAGTGTTAGGGGGGTGGGGGTGATGTGTTGGGGGTTGTAGAGGGGTGTAACCTGCCGCCCATCAGAGCCAACTGGGTCACAAGGCCACTTTGATGATGCCTCCTCCTCCTCCTCCTCCTCCTCCTCCTCCTCCTCCTCCTCCTCCTCCTCCTCCTCCTCCTCTTCCTCCTCCTCCTCCCTGTGCCACCTTCCTCCACCTACTCCTACTTCTAACAGTCATCATCGCTATCATTATATTATCTCTTTCTCCTCCTTTTCCTCCTTTTTCAGTCTTGTGTTGTCTCCTTTTTCGTCTTAGTTTATTACTTGTTTCTTCTTTGTTTAGTGTGTTCTTTTATTGTCATTCTTGTTTTCCTCTTGTTTCATTCTTAATTCATCTTAATTCATCTCCTTTTCTTGCCCGTCTTCCTTCCTTGCTTCTTCTTCTCCCTCTCGTTCTCCATCATCTCTCTCTCTCTCTCTCTCTCTCTCTCTCTCTCGTCTGCTGTTTCCCTTTCCTCTATGCCATCATCATTTACTTCGACTTTTACCACCACCACCACCATCACCACCATCATCACCACTACCACCACCATCAATACATCAGCTGTCAACGGCTCTTACTCTTACATGGCAGACTTGAGGCTCCCGCTGTAAATGTCGTGTACACTGCACCACTGGATACGTCCATAAATAAACCACCTCTCACTCACCCAATATACTTAAGGCTGGTGATCGGGAGCGCTTGTTGGACTCTCTTAATTAAGCGGTGACGCACATTTTTTACACTGCCCTTGGAAGATTTGGCAGCGCAAGGTGGACGGGAGGGCATGCTGGGTAGAGGCAGCAGATGCGTTGGAGTGGCTTGCTTGATGTGATACATTGTCAGGAGCTGGTCCATGGTCGTGGCCGTCGCAGTAAGAGGTGATGTCACTGAAAGGAGGAGAGGAGTGTGGGTGTGGAGTAGGTGCGGCAGAGGCAAAGGCCGGTGACAGAATGAGGGACGAGAGTGCGGTGGCCCTAAAAAAGGAGTGTTAACAAGGTGGACATTTGTGGCTCTGTGGGAGATGGAAGGGCAAGTCAGGGTGGTTGATGAGGTATCTGGATGGTGGAAAAACCTATTAGAAGACTCATAGATGTAGTAAATGTGCTGATGAGTAAGGGAGACCTCGAAATGGAGTAATTAAAAGATAGAGTATATTCTGAGTTTGACTAGATTAGATTGACCCTCGAGTGAGTGAGGTAAAGGTGACGATACGTAAGCTTTCCTACAAAAGAAGTGTGGAAAGGTAGAAACTGGAGCTTATGAGATTGACGCGTTCATGGAAAGTGTAATAAAAGCAGCTACTCAGAACTAAGAATGCGCGAAATTCAGAGCTTAACTAAATGTAGTAAAGATGTTGATAAATAAGGATGAACCAAAAAGGAGTGTTGACGGATAGAAACTTGAGATGGTAAGCTTCGTGAAGGAAGTTAGGTGGAGGCGGTGACGTGCTAAAGTAACGATGGAGGTATATTAAGAGGTTAGATGGTGGGGGAATTTAATGAAAGACCTTGTAGAAGTAGTGAAGGCTGCTGGGTGATGACAGACCTAAAAACAAAACCCAAGACCATAAGAACTTGACCAATTTAAGGAAGCTGCAAGAAACCATCAGACCCACACGTGGTTTTAGTTCCTGTATAAAACGTCTCTATCTATTTCCACCTGTCACCCCCATCCATAAATTTGTCTAATCGTTTTTAAGATTTACACTCCTTCTTTACTCTGATAAAAGAGATAAGAAAGAAAAGTTAAAGGACGAAAAGTTGGGTTTGTGGTCCTGATGGAAAGGGTTAGGCACAGGTGGAAATGACGCGTTACGGTAATGGAGATTTATGAGAGCAATGGATGTTGGGTGAGGGAGAGCAGGAGGAAGATATAGAAAAAGGAAGGTTCGTAAAAAAAAAAAAGATCGTGTAGAGTATAGAGCAATGGATGTTGGGTGAGGGAGACCAGGAGGAAGAGATAGAAAAGGAAGGTTAGTAAAAAGATCGTGTAGAATATAGAGCAGTGGATGGGGAGGGGGAGAAAGAGATAGAAAAAGGAAGATTTGTTAAAAAATTCCTGTAAAATATATCGAAGCTCAGGAAAAAGTAGAAACAGAGACAGATATTTGAAGTTATAGG
>NC_059294.1:28140311-28147811 GCF_017591435.1 Portunus trituberculatus
AGAATGTAGATGAGGGAAGAGTAAAATGTGAAGTGACAGGAATTTACAAAGGAAGGAAGAGGAAGGGCGATGTGGGACGATAAGGCGAGGAGGAAAGAAAATAGAGTGCAAGAGGGACTAAGAGCGGCAGAGGTGAAGGGTGAAGAAGGAACATGAGAGGGAAAGAAGGGTAGATGAAATAGGGAGAAGAGAGTCATGGAGGAAGGTGATGGAGAGAAAAGGGAATGAGAAGGTGAGTGAGAATGAGGAAGGCAATAGAGAGTAATAAAGAAGGATAGAGGAATGTAGAAATGAGAGAAAGAGATACACAGCTTCTGATATGATTATGTATATGCGAATAACACAAGTTTTCTCATATTTTGTATACGAAAAGAGATTTAGATAGTGAAATGTAATGAAACGTAGAGGTTGAATAGACGTATACCTATATTACATTAACCTTTTCAATACTGGGACACATTTTTACCTGGAGATTTGTTTACGATTAGACTATTTTATTGACATAAGGAAAGGTCTATGGAGGTCAGAATATTAATGACCTGAGTCTTCACTATTTTAATCCCCGTCATTAGTTTCTGAAGCTGTATAAAACCACCAGATAGTAAGCAGAATGAATATAGAACGCGTCATGGTTCTGAAGGGATTAAAAACGAGATTCAAACAGCAGAATATAATGTGTGTCCGTATGTACGTAAATTAAAACTATATATTCCATCCAATTAATCACACAGAGACACTTAACAGTATTACAATTATCATGAAGTGCTAATCGGGGAGTGAGACGCGAGACTAACCCGGAAAGGTACAAAGATGGATGACCTCTTGACGACCTGACGCGTTCCCGAAACCTCAAACTCCCACTAAAAAGTCCCTCTTCATTCTCCCTAAAACTCTCAACTCACACACCACCGCGCGACGCTCCAGTAGATAACTTACGCTCGAGAACATGAGTCTTATTAACTATTCCTCAGTGAGTTGGCGAGGTATTTGTGTTTCTGTGCCAGCGTCGCGGCTCACACACGCTCGCAACGCATTTTTTCTCTTGTTTTTGGTCCATATTTATCATAGAGACACGGAGTCTGAGAGTAAAAGGTGAGGAAACGTGTGCAATACCGCGTCTCCTCTGCCTGAGCGCCGTGGGTGTCAGCAAAACGAGGCGTAAAACATTTGTAACTTAGAACATTGAGACGAAATGAGGGTAACGAGAGGGAAGGCGAGAGGGAGGGAGGGGAAGAGGACGTAGGAAGGACAGGAGAGGCGACGGGTAAGCAAAAAGGAAGGAGAGACTGAAGGACGGAGGGAAGAGAATGAAGGAATGGAGGGATTCAGGAAGAGAAAGAGAAGGAAGGAAATCAGAGTTAAGAGAGGAAAGAAAAAAAAAGAAAAAAAAACATACGGAAAAATATTAAAACAAGGTCAGAAAAGAAGGAAGAGGAATTGAGGAAAAGGGAAGGAAATAGTAAAGGAGATGGAGCAGATGGGAAAGGAAGAAAAGGGAGCAAATAAGAAGAAAGGAGTTGTGGACAGGAGAAACGGAAGAGGTAACAGATAAAAGGAAAGAGAGAGGAAAGGAAATATGAGATGGCGGAGGAGAAGGAGGAAAGGTGAACAGATGGAGGAAAAAGAAAGAAAAGAAAACTAGGGAGGGTGGAAGAAAAGGTAGGAAGAGGGAACAGAGAGTGAAAGAGAGAGGAAAAGAGAGGTGAGAGAGATCAGGGGGTGAAAGAAAGGGAGGAAAAGGGGAAATGGAGGAAAGGAGTGTTGAGGGTAGGAAGGGGATGGAAATAAGGGATGAAGAGGAAACCGATAGAGCCAGAGAGAGAGAGAGAGAGAGAGAGAGAGAGAGAGAGAGAGAGAGAGAGAGAGAGAGAGAGAGAGGGAAAGGAGAGCTATTGGGAGCAAGAGAGAGGGAGGAACTGGGAGCACTGCACTGCGTCTGGCAAACTCTCGTGTCACAGCAATGATTCACAGCCACTTGGTAACAGCACGTGACGCGGCGCTGCACTGCATAGGAGAGCGTGTGGCAGAATCTGTACAGTTGCGGTCAAAAGTCGAGTTAATTTTTGCACATCTTCCTTGTTTTACTTACCTTGTCTCTCAGTTTTCTAAAAAGTGTTATAATCTGCACTGGGATTGGACGCTTTTCTATCCTCATTTCCATTTTTATTTTTAATGCAAGAAGAGAACAAGTGGAGAAAGGTAACAAAAGAGATCCAACAAAAAGGTCCACTTAGATGTCAGTTCACGATCAGGGCCGAGCGAGTTGGCAAAAGATATGAGAATATTGTCTTCAAACTCCTCTCCTAAATGAGTTCAGGTCATAGGTAGATGAAAATGCAGAAGCAGGTAGAGAGTTCCAGAGTTTACCTTCTTCCTCAAGTTTCAGCTTTACTAAACAGTCCTGGATTGGGTCATATGAATCTGTACAGTCGTGATCAGAAATCTGGACTCATTTTCACCGTCTTATTTTTACTGTCCTGCAATTTTTAAACACAGTGATATCCTGTCTAGATTTGTAAAGGAAAAGGAATGTATTCTAAAACATTTTGCACTTCAATAACTTTTTACTTTTAGGAGGCTTCGCTAGAATTTGGTGCTCTTTTCAGTCGTGTTCTTTCATGATTCTGTGATGAGTATTCTGCATCTTGAATAGGTAAAACACACTTGAGGACTTGAGAACATGATTACTTGCTTCTGTGGCCTTGAAATATATGCCCCATGTGGCTCAACATACTGAACAAAAACTTGATAAGTGTTTGGTTACTAGTCGATAATATGAATGGAGACTGAAATAACACAGAGCAAAGAAAAAGCATAGTGTGAAATTTGCCTGTTGACCACTGCTGTCATTCCTTTCCTTGGACCCAGGCCCTGAGTAAAGGCTAAAAAAAAGGGTGTGTCATTTTACTCAACTATTGATCATAATTGTACCGTCCTTCCCTGCAATGCCTGGAACCTCAGAAAAGCCCAGAACGGGAGAAAAAATAATTTACCCTGAAATGACACGATAATTGATTACGGAGGTGGAAAGAATACAATTACATGTCGCCAATTCAAGGTCAGGGAAAAAAAGAGGGATTCTATTTCTGTGAATGACCGACGTCACGTGTGTGTGTGTGTGTGTGTGTGTGTGTGTGTGTGTGTGTGTGTGTGTGTGTGTGTGTTACCGATCTTATCATAAACAAATTTGGAGTGAAGCAATCTATCTTAATCCTTTTTTGCTGTTGTTGTTATCTGTGTGTGTGTGTGTGTGTGTGTGTGTGTGTGTGTGTGTGTGTGTGTGTGTGTGTGTGTGTGTGTTCTTATGCAGTAAACTATCTTATCATAAACAAGTTTGATATTGAGCAATTTATCTTCATTTTATTTTTTTACCATTTATTATTGCCGGAAATAGGTGTGTGTGTGTGTGTGTGTGTGTGTGTGTGTGTGTGTGTGTGTGTGTGTGTGTGTGTGTGTGTGTGTGTGTGTGTCTGTGTGTGTCCGGTGGGCTCGTCGCCACAGCCTTGCCTCGCCAGCACGGGAATAACCTGAAGCGAAGGTAAATAAAGGTGATGAAGTGTATGTTGCAGGTGACAGGAGACGGCTGGAGGAGGAGGAGGAGGAGGAGGAGGAGGAGGAGGAGGAGGAGGAGGAGGAGAAGGAGGAGGGAGGAGGAAGAGGAAAGCCAAAGGGGTGTGTTTCGGTAGCGGGGAGGGGAAAGACTGGGAGAAAGAGGGATGGGTAAAGAGATAGAGGGGAAAGAGGAGGAGGAGGAGGAGGAGGAGGAGGAGGAGGAGGAGGAGGAGGAGGAGGAGGAGGAGGAGGAGGAGGAGGAGGAGGTGCAGCACATTCCATCTTCGTCTTTTCTTCTCCTCCTTCCTTGTTGCCTTGCTCGGAGATTTATTGCCTTCTGTTATCTATAATTTATTTTCAGCGGCTCACTTCATAATTCATTTATATATTTTTCATGTATCTGTCTTTATAATTGTTTGTTACGTCTGTGTTAACTGTTGAATTGCTTGTCTAGGTCTCTCTCTCTCTCTCTCTCTCTCTCTCTCTCTCTCTCTCTCTCTCTCTCTCTTATTTATGCATTAATTACACTTCAGCTTGGTCATTTTACAGGTTAAAGGTGAATTATGAGAACATTCTTTCTTAAAACCTAACCAAAAACAGTCTAAATTATGCTTATGAGTTATAGATTACAAATTAAATTACAATAGAATTACAATTAGAATATAGTTTTGAAGTCTCTCTCTCTCTCTCTCTCTACTTGTCGCATCACCTCCTATCAGGTATTCCTCCTTTCTCCCTTCCCTCCCCCCTACCATCACTCCCCATCCATTCCCCTTCTCTTCTCCCTCCCCGCTGTCGTGCCTCACCCTGCCAAGCGATGGGTATTCTGGTGACACAATTACTCTTCTATATTTACAACTACTGGGACGGAGTCATGGGGGGAGGGAGGGGGGAGGGAGGAGTGATAGTTGGCAGGTAGGGAGTAGAGAGAGAGGAAGAGAGGGAGGGAGGCAGGCCGGCAGGTGGTGTTGAGAAGGGAGCAGGTGGTTCATCAGATTGGTTCACCTCTCCCTGCTTTGACCCTTCGTTTTCCTCCACCTGAGTCTTTATCTAGGGGGTCCTTCATCATTTTCTTCTTCAATCTCTGCTACGTGTGCATATATTCTCCTTCTTTTTCCGTTTTATCGCGTGGTTTTCTATTTTTCTTCTTTTCTTTGATTTTCTTCTATGTTCTATGGCTGCTTTTCTCATTATTTTTTCTTCCGTGTCTTTCAGGTTTTTTTTCTTTATTTTTCTCGTCTATTTCTTATCGCCTGGTTCCTGATTCCTCCTTCCTTTTCAGTCTTATCTACTTTATCCTCTTCTTATTTCTCCTTGAAACGTATTTTATTAAGTAATCAAATAAACATGACAATATTTACCATTCCTTCCATATGTGTTAATTTTTCTCTTTCTCCTTTCCTTCTCTTTATCTCATTATAAGCTACGTGCATATTTTTCTTCTCTGTTCTAACCTTACTTCCTTCTTCCCCTTAGCTTCCATTATATTGGCCATCCTTCCCCTCTCTTCTCTCTTCCCCTTACTCTCTACTCTCCCTCCAACTTTTACCTTGCCAACTACACACCTGCATTTTTTCCTCCTCCTCCTCCTCCTCCTCCTCTTCTTCCTCCTGTTCCTCCTCACCTCCTTGGCTTGTTATTACTGTCATCTCTTCATTCTCATTACTAGTTTCTCGTTATTCGTCTATTTGCCAGCTTCCTTTGTAGTGTTTTGGTATGCTTTCCACGAACATGTCTTGGCGCTTCAAGGTCTGAGCTTCAAGGAATACTGTGTGTGGTATCTGAGTGTAGGAACCAAGATAGTCTGCAGTGCTGTGTCTTCAGAAGTTGAGTAAGTTAGTGAACATTTAGGATAGTGATGGGTGTACAATATTTTAGCTTCTTCCATTATTTTATGTTTGTTTATTTTACATTAATCTTTTATCTGTGTTTGTTTTTGTTCACACGAGTTTATCTATCTGTCTTTTTCGTTATCTCTCCGTTTGTTTATTCATATATTTGGTTTTTACGTGTTTACTTTTCCGTAGGTGTGTACAAAAGAAGCAATGTGTGAATATATAAATGTATAGGTTATTTATTTTTTTTTCGTGTATATTGCTTCATCATCCTCACCGTTGTTTAACTGTTGATTTTTGCCCCTTGTCTTATTTATATACCGGTTTCTTTTTTACTGATTTATGACATTATGCTTCTTTCTTAGTTTCATCTTCCCTTTCTTCCATCACTTCATTCCCACTGCCTTCTATTCTTGTGTCTTCCTTTTCATTCCCTTCTGGTTTTCTTTTTTTCTGGTTTTCTCTTGTCTTCCTCTCCGTCTTGTACCCTTTTCTAATGTCTAATGTATTCGTTCATTTTTTTTTGCCACTCTTGCATCTCTCTGTCTTTCTGTCTGTCTGTCTGTCTGTCTGTTTGTGTGTGTGTCTGTCTGTCTGTCTGTCTGTCTGTCTGTCTGTCTGTCTGTCTGTCTGTCTCTCTCTCTCTCTCTCTCTCTCTCTCTCTCTCTCTCTCTCTCTCTCTCTCTCTCTCTCTCTCTCTCTCTCTCTCTCTCTCTCTTTTAGTCAGGAAATCGCGTGTGTCATCTTTTTTTTTTTTTTTCTTTTCTTATTACCATGTTATTTTGTTTTTCATTTCACCTCATTATTGTTGAAGTTCTCCTTGATGTTCAATGACCTTTAGCTTCACGCCTCTGTGAGTTTCATTTCAATCCACGTTAGTCAGCGATTTTTTCTTCTTTTTATTTTCCAATCTATTATTTACTCCATTTTTTGCGTCGATTCTTTTGAAGTCTCTCTTTAGTTTCGCATAAGAGAGAGAGAGAGAGAGAGAGAGAGAGAGAGAGAGAGAGAGAGAGAGAGAGAGAGAGAGAGAGAGAGAGAGAGAATTATTTGTAAAGTGAAAATAGTAAACAAGGGAAAAATAAGAACGAAAAATCTGGATCCACTGAACCTGAAAAAAAAAAAAACAGATGAAGAAAAAGATAAAAAGGAAAAAAATGCTTCGCCAAGGAAAATAATTCAGGAAAAGAAAGACATTAGCAAGAAAATTAAGTATGGAAAGAAAATAATGAATGATAAATAGATAAAAAAAAAAGGATAAATTGATGAATATGTGGAGTAAAATTGAAAAAAAATATAATGAATGAGTAAATGTGAAATCGATGTCCTGGTACGTAGATATATGAGTAAACACGAAGCGAATACAATAATTAATGATCAAGTCGATAGATAGACGGTACTGACCAACTTTGTACACACACACACACACACACACACACACACACACACACACACACACACACACACACACACACACACACACACACACACACTCTAATACGTTGAAGAAAAGAAAATATGGATACATGAATACAGTTTCTCATATATACGAGTGAAAATGCACTTATATTTATCTGTTGTTATTTTATTCCGTCTTTATTAAAGGCAAATAGATTTTAATTCCAATACATATTTACCTTTTTTTTTTTTTTTTAATTTATACCATGTGGGCTTTTCACGGGAATTTATGGGTTAAAGGATATAGTTTTTGTGGTACCTCCTATCTCAAAGCCCACCCGCTAGGAAACCGTTACCCCGAGTGAGGAAGCCCAGCCTACACTCGGACCGTGGACAGGATTCGATACCCGTGCGCTTGGAGACCCCTCGGACCCCAAAGCACGCATGGTTTCACTGTACCACGGCGGAAATTGAACCTTTACATTACTTCTGTTTTAATCTCAATCTCTTTCTAATCCAGTGAAATAATTAACAGTAGATTTGTGAAAGTTTTTTTTATTTATTTATTATTTTTTTCGCGGAGTGTGCAAAACTTTGGCAGTGTTCGGCGCGGCTCTACATTATTGATGGTTCAGGGACACAAACTCGTATTACTAACTCCTTCAGAACCATGACGCGTTTTCATATTTATTCTGCTTACTATCAGATGATTTTA
>NC_059294.1:28150311-28155311 GCF_017591435.1 Portunus trituberculatus
ATCTCACACTCCTTCCTTCTCTCTCTCTCTCTCTCTCTCTCTCTCTCTCTCTCTCTCTCTCTCTCTCTCTCTCTCTCTCTCTCGTTCGTCACTTCCTTAACCGGTTTATCTCTTGTCTTTTTTTTTTTTCCTGTTTCTCCTCATCCTAATCACCATCACCATACTCTTTGACCCTTTGACCCTTTGCTGTTCCTTCGCTCCCTGCCACTCCTTTCTTTCTCTCCCTCCTTAACCTTCATTGCTCTCTCTTTCCTGAAATAGTTTTTGTTGCTTCAGTCTTGCCTTTGCTTCGTTCACTTGTTTCATTTCAATTTTTTTCATCCTATTTTTGTCTATTTTACGTTCGTCACTCTTTTATGCATTAACTTTCTTTCCTTTCTCTTCTCTTTCTTTCACAGTAACATTTCTCTTTAGCTTGTCTTCTAATCCTTAAGCTTACTTCTTACCTTTCACCCTGTCCCCCTCCTTTCTCGGTAATCCTTTACTCCTAACCTGTGTGTGCTGCGAGTAGGGGAATACATAGAGCGACGTATGTTAGCTACCGATCTACTACCAGTGGCGCCAGTTACTTAACGTGGTGCAGTGTTGTGTGTGGCGGTGGACGAGACGGTAGTAGTGGCGGTGAGCTAGTGCGTGTTTGTTCTTGTGTGTAGCGCACGTGGCGGTGTGACGGTAGTGCTCGCGTGCTTCTGTTTGTAACTCCTGCACCGTCTCTTTCATCTGACCCTGACCTTCGACACGTGTTGGTTGTTGTCTTCAGTGATCTTAATACATCACCTGCAAGAATCCCGCAAGGAACGCGTAGGTGTTGAGCCATATTTTGTTTGAGACTGGTGTGTGTGTGTGTGTGTGTGTGTGTGTGTGTGTGTGTGTGCGTTAGTTGTGAGTTTATAGCCCAACAATCTCTAAAATCGAGTGAGTGACAACATAAAGAATTAATACAAACTTTCTTTACAACCTCACTCGTATAGATTAGATAAAAATACACCATTACCAAACCAACACGTGGAATATGAAAAGACGAAATACACTGCAACTTGAAAAAGGGAAGGGGAGGAAGGGAAGGAAATCCTGAAGGTGTCGTGTGTGTGGGACAGGACAAAATGCTTCCTGCTGAGAGGGGGCGGCGATGGAAGCAGCGGTTGGTGGAGGGTTTGGGAGTGTTTGTGGCGTGGTGGGGGGGAGAGGAGCAGAGTGGCCTTGGGTGTGGGTTCCGGCCGTCTGGAATAGAGGAGGAGGGGTAGGAAGAGGTGGAGGAAGAGGGTAAGAGGACGTGAGTGGATGAAGGAGGGAAGGAGAGACAGGAGGGGAAGAGAAATGGCTGTGATGAAGGGCTGAGGAGGAAGGAAAGGGGGAAGGGGAGGGGGAGTGAAGTGTTTGTAAGGAAGAAACGATTTAAGGTGTAAGGAAGAGAAAAGAGAGTGTTGGTGAAGTCTTAAGGGACGCAGGAGAAAAAGGAGGTAAATGAGGGAGATAAGGAAGAATGACGGAAAAGGAAATGGAGAAAATATATAACAGAGGGAAAAGGAAGGCAGCAAGGCAGAGATTTATGGCAGAAAGAGGGAAAGGGGAGAGAAAAGAGGAAGAAGGTTTAGAGTCCCCTTTTATTGGAGTGGATGGTGGTCATGTCAGTGCAAAGAGGACCGACCTTACTTGCTCGAGACACTTAGTACCCAAACCACTCAGTCACCAAAACGTTTCTAGAGTCAGATTATAAACATTGAATTATACGCCTCGTGAAGTCAGCTTATGGATCCACACACAGTAACATAACGTCCACCAACTCATCCACTTCTTACTCAACCACATCCATCTACTCACACCCACAACTCCATCCATCTATCCACAGACTCACCTACAGTAAACCAGCCGTCCACATCTCATCCACACACTATCATCCGCACCCTTCACTCACGCAGCCACTCACCGATCTACCTACGATCCCTTAGCAAACCACACACCAGTTACCCACCCACCATCCACCTATCCATTCACTCACGTATCCACCCATGCAGTAGTTCACCCAGCCATACACACACACACACACACACACACACACACACACACACACACACACACACACACACACACACACACACAGAGAGAGAGAGAGAGAGAGAGAGAGAGAGAGCTACATGAGTCCTATAAATGCCTTTTTACTGTCAATATATTTCTCGTCTTTTTAGCGGCTGTGTGTGTGTGTGTGTGTGTTTCTCTCTCTCTCTCTCTCTCTCTCTCTCTCTCTCTCTCTCTCTCTCTCTCTCTCTCTCTATCTATCTATCTATCTATCTATCTATCTATCTATCTATCTCTGGATGGATGAATGGAAAGGTGAATGAGTGGATGATTAAAGAGATGGATGACGGAGAGATGGGTGTGTTGTAGGTATAGATGTGGGTAGATGAGTGAACGAGTTGGGCAATGGGTGGGCAAGTGGGTGAAAGGGTAAGCGATTGTTTGGATAGGTGGACGGATGCGTTAGTGGTGGTATTGATGGGGTAGATGGTAAGTGAATGAATGTATGTGTGGATGAATGCATGGGGTATGTGGATCGTGGTGGTGGTTAAATGATTGAGTAAGAGAATGGTTGGCGTGGTGACCATTATGATAAACAGGCGTGTATGAATCAACATGCTGCCTTTGCGAAGCCTGTAGGAGCATTAGAAGACGATGAGGAAGAAAAGGGAGCAAGGAAAGAAAGAGAGACAAAGGAAAAAATGAAAAAAAAAAAACATACCAGGAATACACTAGACGAAAAGGAAAATAAGATGAGTAGCGGACGAGATGAATGGCAGGACAGGACACACGAAACACTCGAGGGTGGATGTAAGAAAAGGGAGCAGGGAAAGAGAGAGAGACAAAGGAAAAATTGAAAAAAACATACCAGGAATACACTAGACGAAAAGAAAAACAAAATGAGTAGCGGAAGAGATGAATGGCAGGACAGGACACACGAAACACTCAAGGATGGATGGGTGGAAGAGAAACAATAAGGAGGTGGTGTATGTAATTGTTTCCAGGGAGTCGAGTCGGTGAATCAGCGTTGTATGTTGCACTGTCTGACACTTGCTTGTTTTCCTCTTCGTTCTCAGCAGCGGGTTAAGCTTAAAGGTTTTTGCGTATTACTTTTTTACTGTGTGTGTTGCGAGGCGCTGCCCGTCCTGCCTGCCTGCCTGCCTGCCTGCTCTCCCGCCTTCCTGCCTGCACTTCATTACGAGGACACGGTGACTTTCATAATTCTCCCACTCACTCGTTCGCTCGCTCCCGTGCATTACTGTGACCTTGTGTGCTGGTGGTGGTGGTGGTAGTAGTGGTGGTGGTGGTGGTGGTGGTGACGTTATTCTTGTTATTACACTTAGTATTATTGTTTTCATTGTTGTTGCGGTGATGTTTGTTTATTTGTTAGTGTTAGTGGGGTTGTTGTTACTGTTGTGGCACTTATTAATACTGTTTTGTGTTATTATTATTATTGTTTTTGTGGTGGTTGTGGTAATCATTTTTTGTTTGTTTGTTTGTTTGTTTGTGATTGTTATTTTTATCGTTGTTATAATACAAGCAACACAAACAATAGACTAAAATATTTCATTAAGCTTTCCAGTACCACCACACGTTACTATTTGGCCATTTTCTACAGCTTCAGAAATTAATGTGGGTATTGAAATAGTGAAGACTGTGGCCATTATATCTCCTGACTTCTATAGACCCTTCCTAGTGTCAATAAAATCATCTAATCACACCAAAAATCGTCGTCACACAAAAAAAAAAACTCACGATAAAAATGCGTTCCAGTACTGAAAGGATTAAAGTGACCAAATCAGCGATGCAACCACATGAAAAGACACACCACCTAATTAAAACAACACGTGGAGTCAATAACAAATACGAGACTGCTGACTTAATTAATATCTGAGAACAAAACAGTCTAGAGAACCAAAGCTGTGGCCATGACACTGTTCACCTGCCTGGCATTCGGAGCGCTCTGATTAACACTCCGCCCTCGCATCCAAACATTTACATCACCATGCCAGGCTGACGATGTGGATTTACTTACTGAGCATTTAAAGTCCTCACCATCACCCACGACTATCTCTCTCTTTCTCTGTCTCTCTCTCTCTCTCTCTCTCTCTCTCTCTCTCTCTCTCTCTCTCTCTCTCTCTCTCTCTCTCTAGCGGATACGACCTTGTTCTTAAGATTTGCGTGTTCATCTTTTTCCTTCTCCTTCTTTCCCGTTGTTATTTTCTCCTGGCGGCGGTCGAGTCGATTTCCTGTCTTTCTGGGTCACCTGTTCCTACTCTTCCGGGCTTTCGTCCACTTTCACCTATCTCTCCTTCTGCTTCTTGTTGTTGTTCTTTTTCTTCTTCTCCTTCTACTATTACTACTACTACTACTACTACTACTACTACTACTACTACTACTACTTCCTTTTTATATCTTTTTCTTCTTCTTTTCTGTTTTTCTTTTTCTTCTTCTTCTTCTTCTTCTTCTTGTTCTTCTTCTTCTTCTTGTTCTTGTTCTTGTTCTTCTTGTTCTTCTTGTTCTTGTTCTTGTTCTTCTTGTTCTTCTTGTTCTTCTACTACTACTACTACTACTACTACTACTACTACTACTACTACTACTACTACTACTACTACTACTACTACTACTACTACTACTACTACTACTACTACTACTACTACTACTACTACTACTACTACTACTACTTCTTCTTCTTCTTCATCATCATCATCATCATCATCATCATCATCATCATCATCATCATCATCATCATCATCATCATCATCATCTTCTTCTTCTTCTTCTTCTTCTTCGCATTCGTCATGTGCTTACGTGTGTGTGTGTGTGTGTGTGTGTGTGTGTGTGTGTGTGTGTGTGTGTGTGTGTGTTCAATTCGTTTGTGCTTTTCTTTGGCTTTATTTGTTTTTAGGATCGATGTGTCTGTTTTATTCTGTTAATTTGTTTGTTCTGTCGGTCTTTTTGCAATACTCTCTCTCTCTCTCTCT
>NC_059294.1:28157811-28162811 GCF_017591435.1 Portunus trituberculatus
CTCTCTCTCTCTCTCTCTCTCTCTCTCTGTCTGTCTGTCTGTCTGTCTCTCTGTCTCTCTCTCTCTCTCTCTCTCTCTCTCTCTCTCTCTCTCTCTCTCTCTCTCTCTCTCTCTCTCTCTCTCTCTCTCTCTCTCTCTCTCTCTCTCTCTCTCTCTCTCTCTCTCTCTCTGCGCACTAATTTAATCAAGGTAAATTTCACTTGAGCAGCCCTCGGCCTAGCAACCAACGCTAATTGCCGGCCAGCTCGTTATGTGATTAATTAGCTAAGTGACACAAGACGGATAGAGGCCATTGGGTCGTTCACATAAGACCAATTAGTGTTATACTGCCCATCCTTTGCTTTTCATGACTGCCAGTACTTGGTTTAAGGTTATAGAAGCACTTGAGTGTACGGTGTAATTGGTAGCATAGTCAGGAGCTCCGGGAAGGAATGGTACGAGGGATGTCGGATGTGAGGCGTTGGTGTTCTTTTAACTTGTCGTGTGATGCTTCCTCTGGTGGTCGTGTCAGTCAGTTGTGTAAGGTATCTATCTATAAGTGGATAGTAGTGATGAAATGAAAGCCTTATATAATTTTTTTTTTCGACTTGATTGCACAGTTTTTTTTTTTTTTTTTTTTAAGATCTTGCATTATTCTGTGTTTTTGGCCTCGTCACTTACTGTGGTTAGGTTATGGGATCACTCCAGTGTAGGGAATGCCTTGAATGCTTACACGAGACGCTTTCAGGTTGGATTATTCTGTGTTTTGTGGGACCTTATGATATCTTGTGATGATACCTTTGCTAGTCTTGTCACATTCGGCGAAGAAGTCTGGTGTGTGCAAACAATTGCGAGACCACTCCCTGCATTAGAATCTGTGGCTCGACTTTACTTCTTGGAGCCATTTCTAAGCTGTCTTGTCACTCCATTGTGTTGCTAGTAAGGCTGACAGGCAGGTTGGTAGTTAGATCTGATGGAGGGAGATAATTAAATACTCACACCAGGGGATTTAGACGTGACAATAGACTCTTTGGCTCTTGAGATGTACTGTGTTGCTTCCTCTAGTAGTGGCGTCATGTTAATTAGGTTAGCAGACAGGTAAAGGGGTGTGGTGGTACGGAGTGTATTGAGACAGTAATGCTCACACTAGTTAATTATTTTGGCTTGATTACCAAGTCCTGGAGTCCGTTGTAAGTTAGTTGATTAGCAAGTTCATTACTTCGTCAGCTGGGTAATGTGAGGCAGTAGGAGGGTACAGGTGGCCAGGTTCTTCTTGCACGCACAGCTTGAATGAAGCATAGGTGAGGCAGGATAACGTTACTCCATTGTCTTATTGCCCTGAACTTTCCATCACAAAAATCCTCGTACGTCTTGCAGTAAAACGTTATGCAAGGAGATACCACGCCAGGCTTCCTTCTCACCTCGCTTTACGATCCCCGTTATTGGAAGTGTTGATTTTTATTGCTATTTTTTGTATTATTTAATCTGGTTTCTTATGCAACTCGTAAAAGAAAGTGTGTGTGTGTGTGTGTGTAATTCACCTCCTCGGTCGCCTGCTGGTCACCCAGCCAGTCTTCCCCATTACGGGGCGAGCTCAGAGCTCATAGACCGATCTTCGGGTAGGACTGAGACCACATCACACACAACACACACCGGGAAAACGAGGCCACAACCCCTCGAGTTACATCCCGTACCTATTTACTGCTAGGTGAACAAGGGGCACACATTAAGAGGCTTGCCTATTTGCCTCGCCGCTTTCCGGGACTCGAACCCGGGCCTCTCGATTGTGAGTCGAGCGTGTTAACCACTACACTACGCGGTGTGTGTGTGTGTGTGTGTGTGTGTGTGCGTGTGCGTGTGTGTGTGTAAAGGCAAGCACATTTATACGCAACATTATATACAATTGTCCTAATCGCCATGCACTTTTCTCTGTCAAAAATCACCCCCCCAAAAAAACAACAACAACATAACAGTGAAGAAGACTCGTGCCTTTTCCCGACCTCGTTTTCTGCTATCCCCGTCCCCATCCACATCCTCGTCCCTCCCATCCCTCTGGTGCTAAACATGCAGTGTGGATCTGTTAATAGTTTTCATTGTACACAGTATATTTTCTTAACCTTTCGTATTAAAGCGTTACGTCTGATTTGGCCTCTCCTCCCCAGTGGATCTGTTAATGGTTTTCATTGTACAGTATATTTTCTTAACCTTTCGTCTGATTTGGCCTTTCCTCCCCACCTTGATGTGCTTTCTGCTACGTAATTATGTTGGTTGTGGTGGCGTGTGACTTTATTTTTATTTTGCTGTGTTTATTAACTACTTCTGTACTGGGACGCATCTTTACCATGAGTTTTGGGTATGATTAAACCATTTTATTTACATTAGGAAGGTTTTATAGAGATCAGAAGATTAATAGCCAGATTCTTCACTATTTTAAACCCCACATAAGTTTCTGAAGCTGTATAAAATCACTAAATAGTAAGCAGAACACGAAAGGGGTTAAGTGTCCTATTTCCACCTTTGTCTTTCTTTTTTTCTATAGTCATTTCTAAAACACTCATGAAGACTCGGAACGTGGCTTCTTATTACCTTTATTGCATCATTAGACGTATTTTTTCTAATGTACTGGAGAAAAGTGTACACCTGCATCTGCCTCCCTTTAGCTCTTCTCATGTTGCTCCCAAAAGACTAAGAAGGGTCGGGACGCGGCTCCTCACCTCCTTTCTTGCGGCTCCAGGGTTCTGTTGTAATGAGGAGTGACGTGATTGCGGAAGCTTCTCTAACGCAGCTGGGAATCACGTGTGCTGTCTACTGGTAATGGTGATGGTGGTGGTGGTGGTCTGGTGCTGTCTGTCTTGCTTTCTGTATGTCTGTATTTCAATGGCAACGTGACAAGGAGAATAACTAAATAAACGTCTGATACGCTGATACTCGTAATTTATAATGGTCACAGGAACATAGGGAAATAGAGGGAAGATATACAGGAAGCCATCAGTCGTACACATGGCTATATAATCGTAGTACATACACCTAATTGCTTTCTTGTTATACTTATCCATATTTTTTCCGACCTTATTCTAAAAGTTTTCTATCGATTCAGCACTAACAGGATACAAAAATTAGTAATGAAGTGCGCATGTGAAGGATTAGACTCAATAAGATACAGGTGCAGCAATTAGAAGCAGCCGTGGTACAGTGGAACCATGCGTGCTTGGGGTCCGAGAGGTCTCTTAAATGCACGGGTTCGATTCCTGTCTACGGTTCAAGTGTAGGTTGGGCTTCCTTACCCCAGGCAACGGTTTCCTAGCAGATGGGCTTTGAGATAGGATGTACCCAAAAAAGTACCCCCTTTAGCTCATAAATTCCCGTGAAAAGCCCACATGGTATTAAAAAAAAGTGAAAGGAAGAAAGACAGGAAAGAAGAGACCAGATAGGAAAGATGCTTAAGACACACAAGAGAAGCAATAATTGTCCAACTCTTCAAGGACTGCACAGTGAGAGTTAAAGTCTAAACAAAGGCTTATATTTCCATACCTACGAATTCCTGGACTGGGATGGAACAGTGACGACAGGGAAAATGCAGGAATGCCTTGATTTACGTAATTTTAGTGATTTTACCCTCAGCGTCAAAAAAAACTAAAAAAAAGACACGTTGATGATTGTACACCTTGGTCAGATTGTGTTTGCAACCTTGAGTCATGAATTTGATATTGTGGCTCTATGAGAAACAGTCGAAACATTTATCATATAGTACAGTACATGACTTTATTTTGTAAAGGGAACAAATATCTTGATCAAAACATTACAGGAAATGCCCCAAAACTGACCATATAACACAATATATTCCTTCAGTCTTGTAAAAAAGAACTCTATTTTTTTGTAACTTAAAATACCAAATGTTGAGAACGTTAGAAAATTTTGGAATCACCGAATATTCCCACTTCCCTCACTGTCTCCATATGTGTGTGTGTGTGTGTGTGTGTGTGTGTGTGTGTGTGTGTGTGTGTGTGTGTGTGTGTGTGTGTGTGTGGTGACTGAGGTGGGAGCCGCTGCACACGAAGACCACAACTGGTTCTATTTTTCTCTTCAATCTTGTGGTGAAGGATTTTTCCCGCCTCACGCGCGCCTCCAGGAAGGGAGTTAAGTTTCCAGGGACGCAAAGGCACGCAGATCAAGGTCTTCTCCTCCTTCCCTCTCTCTCTCTCTCCCCCTTTACTCCACGTCTTCTCCGCCTCCCTTTAACCTTCCATTCCCTTCTATCCTTATGTCTCCTTCTGTCATTGTGTATCGCTTGGCCTCATTCATTCTGTATGTGTGTGTGTGTGTGTGTGTGTGTGTGTGTGTGTGTGTGTGTGTATGTGTGTGTTTGTGTGTGTGTGTGTGTGTGTGTGTGTGTGTGTGTGTGTGTGTGTGTGTGTGTGTGTGTGTGTGTGTGTGTGTGTGTAATTCACCTCGGTCATCTGCTGGTCACCCAGTTAGTCTTCCCTATTACGGAGCGAGCTTAGAGCTCATAGACCGATCTTCGGGTAGGACTGAGACCACATCAACACACAACACACACCGGGAAAGCGAGGCCACAACCCCTCGAGTGTGTGTGTGTGTGTGTGTGTGTGTGTGTGTGTAAAGGGTTAGATTGGGATTGCGTAACGATCTATTTTCGTCTATTTTTGCCTGTCTGTCTGTCTGTCTGTCTCTTTCTCTCTCTCTCTCTCTCTCTCTCTCTCTCTCTCTCTCTCTCTCTCTCTCTCTCTCTCTCTCTCTCTCTCTCTCTCTCTCTCTCTCTCTCTCTCTCTCTCTCTCTCTCTCTCTCTCTCTCTTTCATTATCTTCAACATTTCCCTTCTCTCATCTTTTTTTCCTCCCCTTCCATTCGTCACTTTATTCTCCACTCCCGACATCACTTCCTTCCCTACGTAGCTCTGCCTCTCACCACCGCTGCATTCATAACAGTCTGCTATGCTTGATACGTTGTACTTGACGATTATTTGCGTCCATATATAGCAATGGTAAGTTCTACGTTGTAAT
>NC_059294.1:28165311-28190311 GCF_017591435.1 Portunus trituberculatus
CTCGTTCCTGGTGTCGCTTTATGGATGAGGTAGTCCTGGCTTGAGGCGATGGCTGAAGTGATAACCATTGGCGATAGGCAGATGAAATATGGTTATTGGTGCCTAACAACCCATTACACGCCAGCTGCTCGCTAATTAACTACACCATATGCCATTATCACCCGCTGGGCATAAGGTGTTTGTGCACTGATTATTTCTTAGCCGTGTTCTCCTGGTGATGCAAGGCCACCTACAGTGTCCTGCCACACAACCTGTACTTGTGAGGTATTACTTGTATAGTTGGGTCTTGTTTTTTTATATTGAGTGGTATTAATGTTTGGTTTTCCTTGTTGCAGAGAGTGGCGGGTCTGTAGAGAAGGTCCACGACTCCTTTACCGACGGGAGGTCCAACGACTACGATAAGTTAGGTGAGTGTCTCTTTCATTATTATCTCTGTGTTTTTTGTGCTCAGTCTGGAGGCTTCCTTGGTCGCCCCGCCGCTCGCCCCTCCTCTGTCCTGACCTCCATTTCACCAGCCATCTGCCTCAGTTGGTAAAATGGGGAATGGAGATCAAGACAGAGTGGAGAGATGGAAAATGTTGGAAAGAGAGGTGAAGTGAATGAAGAGCTGAAGGTACTAGTGTGCACGCCCTGTAAGCTAACGTAAGCCGGCAGTGAAGGCTGAGAGAGGCACTTAAAGAGAAAAATGTGGTGGGTTTGAAATGGACGAGTTTGGTGAAGGGTAAAAAGTAGGCGTTTGTGTCCCCAAAATGTATCTCCCTCCAGCCTCGCATTGTGCCTAAATTCAGCCGGATTTCCTGAATTTAGCTGTCCGTGCGGCCTTTCAGTGAGGCTTTTAGTATTTTGCTCAATTTTATTCATGACATGTTGTGCCTCAAGGGGGAGGACAGAGGGAGAGGAGAGGGGTTAGGGAGGAGGGGTGAGGGGAGCGGCAGGGGAACCAAGGCTTCCTCCAGGCGGTGGCAACGCTTGGCAGTGTTGTGTCGCATTCACTTTTAAATGGATATATATTTTTTTTTTCCTCCCTTTCATTATAAAAAGTCCTGTTATTGTGTATTATTTGGCTTCTGTGACCAGTCCAGTGTCAATCAACGTGTGCGACATTCCAGCTTTGTTCACTCATTCATTATTGCTGTTACTGTGATTACAAGTCTGTTTTAGGTTAAGGCAATGTATCTTATAAGTTGCTTTTACTGTTTTTTCCCTGTGTGTCTTCCTTCTCTTGGCTCACTCATACCTTCCTGTTGACTTGTGTGGACGTCGGGGCCTCGGAGCGGAAGGAAGGTCGGCCCAGTGTCTAATGTGTAGTGCGAGGAGTGGTGGCGATCTGTCTCTCTGTTTGTTATGAGCCGCACTCCCTCCCTGGCCCTGACGTCATGTTCTGAGCACGTGTTTGGATGTGTGTGTGTGTGTGTTTGTTTAATGCCTTAAATAACCCGCCGGAGGATGCTGCTTGTGCATTGCAAGCCAAGTTTAGAGAGTAGAACGAGTGTGTGTACTGCAAAGTGTGTGTTTCTGTTTTGTTTTACTGTTTTGCTTTTGTATTGTTGATGTGTTTCTTGTGCATCGTGATTTGTGGCATGCTTTTGAGTTTGTATGTGTGTTCGTGTGTGGAATAACTGTTGAATTACTCTTGTGTGTGTGTGTGTGTGTGTGTGTGTGTGTGTGTGTGTGTGTGTGTGTGTGTGTGTGTTCCTTTTTGCATTCTTTCGATACTTCCTGATGCCTTTTTCGTGGCGCACATCAAAGTAGACTTCGTACGCGAGCACTGTCGGGTATCCTGATTCGATTTCGCGCACGCGGACACACACACACACACACACACACACACACACACACACACACACACACACACACACACACACACACACACACACACACACACACACACACACTCTCTCTCTCTCTCTCTCTCTCTCTCTCTCTCTCTCTCTCTCTCTCTCTCTCTCTCTCTCTCTCTCTCTCTCTCTCTCTCTCTCTCTCTCTCTCTCTCTCTCTCTCTCTCTCTCTCTCTCTCTCTCTCTCTCTCTCTCTCTCTCTCTCTCTCTCTCTCTCTCTCTCTCTCTCTCTCTCTCTCTCTCTCTCTCTCTCTCTAACCAGCGCACATCTGTTACGTCTTCAGGGACATAAAACCGGAAATGAAACACGCAGGTGCAGGTAATGGATGTTAATTAACTACAGCAGAATTTGGCAGGTGGTGTAAATTTCAGCGCACGTCGGGGAGAAAAATTTACTACGTTCGTTCCACTAATGTTTACCCTACCAAGATTAGGACCTCACACTCTGAAGAAACGTGGAGGGAAATACTTCACTGTCTTGTTCATAGGATTGGTGCGGTTTTGGTAACGCTGTGCTTATGTTTGAAAATGAATGGGTGTATAGAGTGTAGGTAAGAAAAATCTACTTGTGTTATTTTTTTCTTAATAAAGATTACTCATACTCTGAAGGAATGTTGAGGGAAAAATTTACCTGAATTTGCCGAGATTTTTGGGTCATAGGAAACTCATTGCTGTGGTTGATAGGGTCATTTTTGTGGCGAGCATTTAGTAGGAATAGAATGCAGTGTGTAATTTGTGCGTCGCATTATGGAGTGAATGAAATTATGGTATGGTGAAGCCTCGCGTTACATTACCGGCTTATTAATTACTGATCAAGAGAGAGAGAGTGAAAGAGAAACAGAGAGAGCAACAGAAACAGACCGACATAAACAAAGTAAGAGAAAAGAGAAACAGAGAGGCACAGAGATAGACAAACAGAGAGACAGAGACAGAGACAAAGAGGGAAACACACACAGACATAACGTTAGCAATGTAGCGTTGTGGGAGCCATAACGTTATATCCCTTTGACAACAGTGGCGTTAGTGACATCCTGACTGGCCAATGATAATAGCTATATTCGGCTTGCTCTGATAGCGGCAGTAGTGGTGGTGGTGGCCGTGGTAGTGCTGGTGGTGGTGGTGATTTTATGGCGAGCAGTGATGGTAATAGCAGCTGCCGGCCTGACACTGCGGCGGTGACGAGGAAGTAAAGGGAAGATATAATAGAAAGCGAGATTATAAAGGGGCTCAAGGGTCCAAGGCTGCTAAAGGGACTGTGGTGAGGGTGATTCTAACGCAGGAGTGTCGTGGGTGTTGTGTTGAGCTTTGTGGTGGTCTCCTTTTGATCCTTTTTTTTTTTTTTTGCCCTTTTCTGGCCCTCTTCCCTACATAAAAAATAGAAAAAAATGCTCGTGTGTCGAACTCTAAGATTTGAAGCTTTATTTAAAAGAATTTGTGGTTAAAACATATAATTACTTGATGCTTTTCTGTTTGGTAGAGTTTAATTAAAGTGGTGCAGAGTGGAATAGAAAGAAAAAAGCACATTTGGTTGTAGAGGCTGTCGTCTTACGAGTTTCCAGTGCTACGAGAGGGACAGTGGCGAGGGTGATTCTAGCGTGTTTGTGGAGTGATGCATGAGTGTTGAGTGTGTAGGCAGGTGGTGGTGATTCTCTTGTGTCGGACTCTTAAGGTTTGAAGTATTATCTGAGAGAATTTGTGGTTAAAACATAAAATTACTTGATGCTTTGCTGTTTGGTAGAGTTCGATTTAAGTAGTGCAGAGTGAAATCGAAGAAAAAAACAGACACGCCGTTGTAGAGGCTGTTGTCTTATGAGTTTCCAGTGCTGCGAGAGGAACAGTGGCGAGGGTGATTCTAACGCAGGAGTGACGAGCGTGTTTGTGGAGTAATGCATGAGTGTTGAGTGTAGGTTGGTGGTGGTAAAGCTGATGTGTTGGATTGTAAGGTTTGAAGTTTTATTTGAAAGAATTTGTGGTTAAAACATAAAATTACTTGATGCTTTGCTGTTTGGTAGAGTTTAATTAATTTGGTGCAGAGTGAAATGGAAAGGAGAAAATAATACACATATGGTTGTAGAGGTTGCTGTTTGTCTATAGAGTCTATTTAGAATGTTTAGTTTGTCCCTTCTCTTTTCGTTCGTGTTGAAGAGACAGACGAATATGAAATATAAATGAATGAAGAGATTAATGAATGAGCTAAAATGATCACTTATATTCTCTGTCGTAGAAAAACAAAGGGAAAAATATAATAGGATCTTGAATGACAGTGAGCAAAAATTTTCTTGTATTCTACGCTTCTCTCTCATATTTTCCCTCTTGTTGAAGGTCTTTAGATTGTACTAGTGTCGTTTTAACGTGATGAGTGCAATGAAATTAAAACCAGGCATAGGAAGACCACATTACTCTCTCTCTCTCTCTCTCTCTCTCTCTCTCTCTCTCTCTCTCTCTCATACCCAGTGACACCCTCATATCATTATCTTGCTCCCTCTTCTTCCCTTTCCCTCCTCTTTACTTTCTTCCTCTTCCTCAATACCATTTTCTCTCATTCCTTCTCCCTTCCCTCATCTCCTCCTCCTCCTCCTCCTCACCTCCCCTCCCCCTCCCCTCTCCTCTCCCTTCCCTTCCCCTTGACTCCATAGTTTGCATATCGGAAGGAAGGGGGTCCATTTAGGGAGGTGGGTTGGGTTTTCCTCCTTCACCCCTCCAGTTTTCCTCCTCCTCCCCTCCTTTTCCTCCATTCCTCCTTTCCTTTCCTCCCTCCCTTCCTCCCTCCCTCTTTCCACACCCTAACTATTTCTTTCTTCATTTTTGTGTTGGTTTCCCTTACCTCTCTTAGTCACTGTCAACTAAGATTTTTTTTATTTACACTCTCTCTCTCTCTCTCTCTCTCTCTCTCTCTCTCTCTCTCTCTCTCTCTCTCTCTCTCTCTCTCTCTCTCTCTCTCTCTCTCTCTCTCTCATTCTTTAGTGTGAATCTTTGTTTTTTTGTGTATTTTTCTTTGTTTCACCTTGGCCATTTCCTCTCATTGTGGTTGTCATTTTCTCTAATTCCATCAATTACTCTTCTTTTTCTTGCACATCCTCTCATTACGACTCTCTCTCTCCTCCTCCTTTCATTCTTTCTTTACCTTCTCACTTATTTTTTCCTCTCATTACTCAGTGACATTCTCTCTCTCTCTCTCTCTCTCTCTCTCTCTCTCTCTCTCTCTCTCTCTCTCTCTCTCTCTCTCTCTCTCTCTCTCTCTCTCTCTCTCTCTCTCTCTCTCTCTCTCTCTCTCTCTCTCTCTCTCTCTCTCTCTCTCTGACCTGACAATATCCTCCCTGAATTAACCTGATTCACTAATATTCTTTGACTCGTAACTTGGCCAGCGCACATTCACACATTCACATTTCGCACCATTAGCTCGCTGGACTCCACTCTTGATCTGTCGCTTCATTAATTATTAGAAGCTACATCACCAGTCCTGAATGGTTCCCCCACGAGTTATTCCCATCTACAACTGAGTCACGCATCGCTTCATGATTCATTCCTCTGCTGCCGGTGCATAGATATTTCCTTCTCCAATCCAAAGCTTTAGATAGAAAATGGATAGCTTGCAGTTTCCAGCACGAGTTTGGATCCTGAGATAAAATGTGTTTGGCGCTTGAGAAATGACCCTCACAGGATAGATAGGCCGGGATACGAGGCAGAGAGAAAGGAAGAGGAGGGAAGGGAAAGGAGGGAAGGGAGGGGAGGGAAACAGGTACACACTCCTCAAGGGAAGAACGAGGAGGAAGAGCGAAGTTAATGGGAAGGAAAGAAAGTAGGGAGGTAGAGAAAGAGGAGGAAGAAGAAGAAGGAGAGCGGATATTTGGAACTCAAAGAAGTAATGGGCTAAATAGAGTTCAGAGGGGAAGAATGAAGGGGAGGAGGAGAAGAAGGAAGGAGAATTGGAAAGACAGAACGACGGATATGAAAATGGGAAAAAAACAAACAGATAATCAAAATACTTAGAGAGAAAAATAATAGACGATAAAGTAAAAAAAAAAAAATTACACGAAGACGAAAGAAATAAAAGAATGATAGAAAACGAAAAGAAACATACGGAAATAAAAAAAAAAAGAAAAACTAGGTAATTCTTATAACTGCATGTGAACGACAAAATGGAGAAGAAGGAAGAAGAGAATTGAAGATAGAGGAGAAAAAAAGTCGAAAGAAAGAAAAATTGAGTGAAAGGGACAAATGAATAGGAATTAACTGCGGAAAAGACGATGGGGAGTGATTAATAAAGACAGGAGCCACGAAAACAAGGGAGGAGAGTTGGGTGAAGGGGCTATGGGTCGGGGAACCGAGGATGAGTGGCGACTAGCTGGCGAAGGACGAGGAAAAAGACAGATTATGCAGGAGGGAGAGGAGTGGAAGACGATGAGGAAGTGAAGGAGGAGGATAAAGAGGACAAGGACGAAGAAATAATAGCCAGGAAAAAAGAAAAACATCAATTAGGAAGGAAGAAAAAATCTGACGGAAAGGAAAGAAACAAAGAAAAAACAGAGAGAGAGAGAGAGAGAGAGAGAGAGAGAGAGAGAGAGAGAGAGAGAGAGAGAGAGAGAGAGAGAGAGAGAGAGAGAGAGAGAGAGATAACTACACTGCTTCTTACCTGGTTTTGTGCTACCTGGGAAACGGCTAATTAGGAAGAGAAGGGAGGAGGAGGAGGAGGAGGAGGAGGAGGAGGAGGAGGAGGGAAAGCAAGGAGAGCAGGAGGAAGACTTCTTACCTTTGCCGGAAATCTTAATACCAAGTCATCTTCAACGCCACACGGGACACGACCAGTTTACCTCTCCTCGCGTCCCGACCTTATCATCACCCTCTCTGCCGCGTCTCTACTCTGTCCGTCGTAGGTGAATCTTACTCTCACCTGGTTTTTGTTTACTCTGCTGTTGTTCCTATTTTGTCATTTACTGTCTTCCTATTTTTTAAGTCTTATTCGTCTTTGTTGTAACTGTTTTATTTTTTTTTCACCAGTTTCTGTAATTCGTTTTCTGTTTTATTTCTAGTTTTTGTTTTATATTCGTCCATTTTCTGTTCAATTGTCTTTGTTTTGTATGGTCTTGACTCTTAGCTTTACTTTGACTCATTCAATTATTGTTTATTTCCGTTTTAGGTGACTCTGCTACTCTTAGTTCTATTCTTCACTCATCTTGCTATTGTTCATATTTGTCTTATTCTTCAGTTGATTTTTTACTCGCAGAATTTTAGTGGATTTTCATTTGGATTTCCTTGATCTTGTTCAACTATTTCTTCTCTTCGGTATCCTCAATTCCTTTCTTACTTCATTTTGCTCCTAACTATATTTTTTATTGATTTGCTTTTTAACTCTAAATTCTTCTCTTTTTTTTTTTAGGATTTTTCTTATTCATATACTAAACGACCAATTTTTAACTCGTTTCATTTGCTTCCTCTCATTCAGTCTTATTTACTTCTTACTTCCTACGCTTTCTCACTTGCTCTCGGTGTTTCTTTTCTATTAATCTTGCCAGCGTGAAACTAAACAAAGCCAGCTTATATAAACAAAGTCCACGTGATTGATTCCTTGTTCCTTTGTTCCGTGATTTGAAGTTTAATTCCCCTTTGTGTTCTGCTTTTGTTCTGTTGTTAATTGATATTATTGCTCGTTGTTTAGTTACATGGATGTGGAAGCGATCAGTGGACTGGAGAGAAAGGAATGGTGGTGGCAGGATTGAGAGATTAATGAGGATAAACAAAACGAGGAATTGATGGAAGCAAGACTCATGAAAGACAAATCAAGAATATCAGTAAAGGTTAACAATTTATGATGGTGAGAGGAAGCAAATAAGGTGAAGCGTAAGTGACTTTGTATATGAAGAATAAGGATTGTACGAAATGTTTGTAAGAAAGAACAGCGAAACTTAAATGAAAAATAACGAAAATGGATTAGTAGTGAAATTGATATATTGAAAGATTAAACGCAAAAAGGTACACAATTAAGTCTTTCAGTACTGGGGCACATGTTTACCTTGGGATTTGTGTCCGATTAGACCATTTTATTGACATTAGGAAAGCTCTACGGAGGTCAGAAGATTAATGGCCACAGTCCTCACTATTTTAACCCCACACACAAGTTTCTGAAGCTGTATAAAATCATCAAATAGTAAGCAGAATAAATATGAAAACACGGCATGATACTGAAAGGGTTAATAAGAAAGAAATACAAGAAATAGAATAAATGAATACGAATTAAAAGTGTGAAGCAACAAAATAACATCACGTAAATAATGATAAGAAAAAACATATGAATAAGAAAGGAGCAAAGTAATGAGCAGGACATTTTAGGAAGGAAACTAAACGCAATGAAAAAGAAAAGAGAGACAGGAAGCGTGTGGCAGCGGGCGACTCCCACACTTCGGAGAATGACGTCACTAGTCTTGTCAGAGATGGTGACGTACTCCAACCATCACCCTAGCACCTCCCACTCTTCCTCCCTCCGTTATCTCCCTCACCCACCTCCCTCCCTCCCTTCCCTCACCCCTTATCTCTCCTCCTTCCTTCCATTATTCCCCTCACCACTTTATTTCCTCCCTCCTTCTCCCTATCTTCCTATCCTTCGTTTTTATTCCTACAGTTTTTCCCTTCCTTTATTCATCTACCATCCTTCAGTCTTTTTTCTTCCTTTTTATTCTTTTTTCCCTTTATTTCTCTTCCTTTTTCACCCTTTTCTTCATTTTTATTCATCTCCTTTCCTTCTTCCTTTCTTCCTTCTATTCCTTCTCTCACTTCCCGTAATTGATCTTCCTCCTACATCTTCTCCTTCTTCCACTAATTCATCTAGTTACTTCATCCCCTTTTACATACCCTCCCTTCGCCTCACCCTTTTCTCCTTACTTCCTCTTCCTCATCCTACTTTTTTCCTCCCTTCTCTTTTACCTAATGACGTCAACCCCTCCCGTGCCGTCATAACTCCCGATGTTTGTGGCTTTAGGTAAACACCACTACCGCCCACACCACCATTCACGCCGCCCTTGCTTCCACCCACACCTCCAGTCACGCCTCCATCCATCCACTCGGTCCCTCCTTCCATCCCTCATCCACTGCCGTCCATGATTTCATCCTTTCCTCCGTCGCTTCCTTATATCTATTCATTCATTTATTCATTCATTCTGCCGCCAACTCATTCATATGTATGTGTATTAGTTCACTTATCTATTTATTTATTCATTTGTTTACGAATATATCTATTTACGGTGTTTTATTCATTACTTTATTTACTAGTACATTAATTATGAAGGTTATCATGTGGTGTCAGTTAATTAGCTTGAGAGGGAATGTTATCCTCGACTCTACCGCTGGGTTTAGAAATACAGCAACTTTAAAAACATATGAAAAAAAAGGAAATAGGGGTGGTAGCAAGAACCCAGCAGGTCTACCCTAGGCAATTAGTTCTTGTATGAAACACCACCTCACCCATAAATAATAGGATAGAAAAGCAATCAATTTCCCTTCCTACTGAACCGTTCCTCTGTGTCACACTTCAGGCAGAAAAGAAAGGAATAAATCTGGACATTTTTGTGGGACGGCAAGAAAGGAAACTTCTGCATCGCACACGTGGGAGATTTATTCCAGCTTCACTGCTAAACTTTTTGGACTTGAGGAAGAAGCAAACGGAAAAAAAAATGTTAAGAAAAAAAATAGAGGAGGAGGAGGAGGAGGAGGAGGAGGAGGAGGAGGAGGAGGAGGAGGAGGGGAAACACAAACTTATACAATGAAAGAACAAACAGTAAACATTTTGTTGTCCTTTAACTGGTCATGATAGGAATGCATCATGTACGAGAGACGCTTGAAAATGAATGCAAATGAGAAGGAGAAAGAGAAGCGAAAGGAACATATACAGATTATGAGTTGTAAAAGGACAGCACATCTTCATTCCTACACCCTCACACACACACTGATTCTCCTTCACACACGCCCTCACACCAGTACCACACTTCTTCATTCTCTGCTGTCCCTTATAATTTTACACTCGGTCATAAAAACATCTTGGGAAGCGTTATAGCTTAATGTGGACATGATTTTGTTTACAACTCTTAGAGGGAAAAGGAAGAAGAGGAGGAGTAATAGACGGTGGGGAAAGAACGAGAAAGTGATGACTGTGGGAAAAGAAAGCTCTGTTTAATGTTACTTTTTTACTTTCCTTTTTATACTGGTGTTGTAGATTCCTCGCATTTGGAGCGCTGTTCTGTTGTTTGGCTAGAGATTTGACACATTGACCGGAGAGTTACTAGATGAAGGAAGAGAGGTGACATTCGAGTAGGATGGAGAAGTGGAAGGAAGAAAGATAATGGTTGTAATAGTGTGGGGTAATAGTGTTGGTAATAGTGAGAGCGTGGGAGTGTAGAGTGTGCAGGTAGGGTGGGAGAGGAGGGACAGGGTTGGAGGGAAGGGGAGGGGGGTTACTACATCACCAGTCCACTAAGTAAGATGTTGGTGGCGAAGTGTGTTTTGGTGTTAGTTGCTCCAAGGAGTGCCGGCCAGTGTAAAGTCTCGCTAGTTCTTTCCTTCACTTAAACTCTTTCCTCGCCTTCTCTTAACACCATTGTCACCACCACACTTACACCACCATAGAGTTACACCACAACGCTTAAATTTACCTCACTGATATAACACCCTGCAATGTTTCCTGTTCCCTCGCAAGCACGGGACATTGCACTCTCTCTTCCACACCACATATATTCATTAAAGTACAGCTTGATTCCACACTAATGCACTCACCTCACATCTCTAAACTGCACGCCACACTCACCCCTGCATTACAATCAAATGACACTGCAGCATTATTACATCTGGCCACACCCTCTCTCTCTGTCTGTCTGTCTATGCCTCTCTCTCTCTCTCTCTCTCTCTCTCTCTCTCTCTCTCTCTCTCTCTCTCTCTCTCTCTCTCTCTCTCTCTCTCTCTCTCTCTCTCTCTCTCTCTCTCTCTCTCTCTCAACACACACACACACACACACACACACACACACACACACACACACACACACACACACACACACACACACACACACACACACCAGCCTCCGTCCCTCTCTCCCGCTACGGTACAGCCAGCTAGCCACTCAGGTACACATTTACTTGCAGTCCTTTCTTTAATGTGTAAATCAATGCGCGCACGCCAACACATTTTTCTTTGCTTGCTCATATACATTAAGGCTCGAATGTCAATATTCTGTGGAGGAGGGGGAGGAGGAGAAAGAGGATGATGATGATGACGATGATGATGATGATGATGATGATGATGATGAGGAGGAGGAGGAGGAGGAGGAGGAGGAGGAGGAGGAGGAGGAGGAGGAGGAGGAGGAGGAGGAGGAGGAGGAGGAGAAGGAGGAGGAGGAGGAGAAGAAGGAGGAGGAGGAGGAAGAGGAAAAAGAAGACATCTGTTACGTTCTCCTTAAGTCTTCTATTCTCTTTCTTTCTCGTATGTTTCCCTCCGCATTCGTCTTACCCCCCCCCCACCGAGTCATCCCGCTGTTCCGTTTCCTCAACAGCAGGAAGCGAGATAGTGCTGTGTGCCTCAAGGTCTCCCTCCTGCGGCGCCTCGCTGGCCATGAGACAGTCCCGGGCTTATTTGTGAAACGTGACTAGATATTCTACTTCATTAGGGCGAGCTTAACTTCTCTGTAACTCGAGTGAAGCGGAGTATTACAAAGGAAAGCGATAGCAAGATTCTCATTTGATCGCCACGGGTTGTTTGGTCGCATGATAATGTCTTTTTTTATTTGCAAGTTTGTGTATTTTGATTAATCGCCGTCTGTCGCAAGCGCCGTGAGGAGTCTGGCCAGCTTGGAAACAGTCTGAGGCCGCTCCGAGGTGACTATCCCGCACCAACACTAACACGCATAATTCATCCTCAAGGGCACGAGTTAAACCTATCAGGCCAAATTCTGAGTGAGTGTTCCAGGTGAGGGACAGGTGGGGGTTGTTAATGACATGATCTTCCCACCCGCCCCTCCGCTCGCCCTTCACTCGTTCCTCAGAATTTGGCCTCGCGAAACTAACCTGTAGATGGTGTGTGTTAAGTCTTGACTGACGCTGTGGTTCGTTCCTTCACCTTCAGAGGATTCCGATTCTTCTATCATCTTCCTCGAAACTTATGGTGTTGATCCACGACTGCTGAGAAACGACGACGCTGACGAATACAGCGAAAGGGAAGCTGACCAAGGCACTTGTCCTGAAAACAACACATCTTCCATACACTCATTGACAGAGTTTAGGCTCGAACTTGATTCAGAGTCTCGGCATTCTGTGGGCAGCGACGAAGGGACCTATACAGACCACAGCTCGCAGACCGACACGTCCACCGATACATTGATCTTGGATGGTCCGCTGGCTCAGGCAGATATACCAGATCCAAGTGAATGTCCTTCAGAACTTGACGGAAATACCAAACTAGACATTAATCCAATAGAAACTGTAGGAGCACCTGAAGAACAGTTCGCCAAAAGAGAAACAGTGACTGAGAAGGAAAAAATTCAAAGCGCCTCCACTGGATATCCAAACGACTTAAACGACTTTGACTCGTTCTTACAGAAGCAATCTGATGAGGACAGAAGCTCAGGAACTGGCTCATTTTTCTCAAACTTTGAAGAGAAACTAGAACAAGCAGAGCGACAGTTCCCAGACTTGCAGGTTGAACACCTGCTGGCTGACGAAGAAAAGTTCGAAGAAGAGAGCAATTCTATTTCCCTCTGGGTTTCTAAGAAAACAGAAGCGGCAACACCAGAAACTAGTGAGGGCGAAAAAGAGCAGGATTTTTTGCTCAAGTCACCTCAAGCCACCAAACTGGAGACCAATATGGGGCAATACTATTCAAGTGTGTCGGGCGCGGGGGCATCGAAAGGCGGGGACGTTTCTGGCTCATTACCATCCTCGCCTCGGTCATCAGAAGGATGGCGCATCTCCATGGCCTCCACAGCCACTGTGGGCTCTTCGGCAACTGCTGGTTCAGACGACACAGTAGCGAAGGACATGTCGGAACTGTCTTCTGTTAACTCCCGTCTTTCCGATCTCGATGACACCCAAAGTGGAGCGAAAATTCCTCTTTCAACACCCACCGCTCCAGATCCCAACGCCACACCCAAGGTAGCACCAGTGGCCGAACGAAAGAAGCAAACGAGTATTAAGGACGCTATAGACGAATTAGAGAGTATTGAACAAGCGGCACAAACCCTCTTGCTGAAACGGCAGTGTTCCAGTGATGAGGAGAGACTCACACCAGTCCCAGGTAAAGACTCGCCCGTCCACCTGTTATCCAGCTATTCCATCCTGACTGTTGATAAGGCGAGCCCTCAGGGAAAGAGGAAAGTGACACCTAGTCCCCCTCCACCTCCGGGCTTCGCTGACCCAACTGAAGGCGACGCCATATCGGATAAGATGGAGAAAAGCCTTTCCTCTCTTGAATCTTCCTTGAAGGACGTGAACAAACAGAAATTAGACAGTCACTCGTCTTTTGTTAATGGAAACTCATCTCCCAAAGTATCACGAGCTGATAAGAGTGGTGATGTGAAGTCTGGAGTAAAACCTCCTCTTCCTCCCATTGCAACTCCAACTACCGTCATTCAGCAACCTAAAGGGGACGTGAAGAGGCGGTTATTGTCCAGGTCCAAGGAGGTGCAGCTTTACATTTCCCGCGAGTCCTATAACGAAGAACGAGTCTTGAGAGAGCTAGAGAAACTGCGACGCAGCTTCCAAGAAAATGATCTCAATGATTTTCTGGATGCCCTTGACAACACTGCCATCGAGGACGACATTGAGGAAGCTTTCTTGAACCAACTGCTCGAGGATCTCAGGGAGGACATAGAAGCTTTACCGGATGGGCCGCCAGACAATACCACGCAAAAGGTAGACGATGTAGTTATGACAGAGTCGTCTTCTGAGGTGAGCAGTGACGAGGCTACGCGGGAGGCTCTTGGGTCACCCTCTGCCTCGAACAAATTAGAAAGAGTGAGAGAAAAGATTTCAGAGAGGATCAGAAAACGGAAGGAGAGCAAAAGCAGTGACAGTGGAAGTTCTGAAGCATCTGGAACACCCAAAGACGAAAAACACAGCGAATCCTCCAAAGTGGACTCAACTCAATCTGACACGCCCTTGCCAGACCATTCACATACGGCACAGGCAGACAAGAGTGACACTTCAGACACGTCTAGCCAAGTTCAAATCTCAGATGTGGCTAAAACTGAGGACACAAAGAAAGGTTTTAACATTGCCCAGTTTCTGAAAAAAGGATCACCTAAATACCTTAGAAAGAAGTACAAAGAACGCAAGAATCGTAAGTCGGACTTGATAACTACATCAGAGAGCGAAAGCGAAGACCCTGAATGCTGTAAGAAGGAACCCAACGGATCAGCGTTGAAGAGTCAGTCTAGTCTGAAGGGAAGTAACCGATCCCTCAATGGCACTCAGGACACGAAAAAAGAAGTTCGATTTGATCTTGACTCTGATGCTCGAGGTAAGGACTTGGACTCAGCAGAGAGAGCCACTGGCGTTAACATTGTTAAACAGTCAGAGCAGAAGATTGTGCCTGGTCCAATACTGGTGACATGTGAAGCTCGGCGACAAGAAACGGTCGTTCTTAAGGAGTCGGAGGAGAGTGTTAAAGAGACCTCGGCGCAACCTCCACCATCACAGCAAGTACGCTCTCCGCTACCAGCTGCTGTAGAGGACATCAACAGCCGAGCAGAGTCTATTTTACCAAAATTACCAGAAAGAGTCAAGCCCCCAAGGAGGAAAAAGATGATTCCAACACCGGTGGAGGAACTCAGTAGGTCCCTACCAGACGCCAGTTCGGCCATTAAGTCCGTAAAGGTGATTGATGCCAGGACTGAATTTCTAAAGAACATGACTGCAGGAAAGGACGAATCGCCGCCACCTCTTCCTCACTACGAAGTAAATCTTAATGCCCCCACGTCTCCATCTGCTGCTGTGGTGGAAAACGAAGAGGTCCCAGAAACATCAGAAAACAAGACTGTTCGTACTACTCAGAATGAGAGTCTCCAACCACTCGAGAGAGAAGTCACTACTCTTCCTGACGCCAACATTGCCTCTGCACCGCTGCAATCACTCTCTTTCACCACAGCGTCTCAAGAGGTGGCTTCGTGCTCTTCATCACAAAAGGACGTCTTGGTGACCACTGCGACACCATCCCAACTAATAATTAGTGAAAGAAATGTGTCCTCCATTGAAGAAAGCATGGTGGCTCCCATCCCAGTGACCTCTGTAGCTCCGATATCTGTAGCGTTGCCCGAGGCCACCAAAGTAGTTTGTCCTCCGAGAAGTCTTCTTCTTCCAGTTATTCAAGAAAGTGTGCATGAGGACCAAACCTCCCTCCCCACCCCTAGCGAGCCCACTACTGTCTCCTCCAGCAGCTATGGAGACAGCACGCCCGCCACACCTCCATTTGAAGACGATAAATTGCCCTCACTTTACGATAATGTCAACCCATTCAAAGAAATGCTAGAGCAAGAAAAGATGATGAAAGTTGGTGCTTCTGCAGAGCCCATCCATCCACCAGAAAACCAGACAAAGGTGGCGACAGAGACCACAAGGCCTGGATCAGTAACCCCCACCAATGAGCTCGAGGACCTCAGTCTTCCGCAGGCAGCTCGCAAGAGCCCTGAACCCGAGAAGGTTGAGGTTGTTGATATTGATGCTTTGGCGGCGCTCACTGCAGAGATGTTCAAGTTTGCCGAGGAAATGGAGAAAGAAATTCCAAAGAAGAGTACCAGGCCGCCTTTTAGGGGAAAGACTCATGCTAGTAGGCGTGACGCGGACACTTACACTTCACCAATAAGTGTGGTGACGAAGGAAGTTGGTACTGAACCGGAGATGAGTCAACATCCAATCTTGAAGGAAAGAAGGAAAAGTAATACTGTCGGCATACAGACGGACAACGCAAGATCTGTACGTACATATGAAGCAGCTTCCCAGACTGATACTGAATACGAAACTGAGACAGAATCTGAGATGGAAGATAACCAACAAAAGAAATATGATGCTAGTAAATGGACGTTTGGCCCAGTGAGGGAGCAAACATTGCCGCTGCCGTCTTCTGCCGAGCCGCAGTTGGGTCACCTGCACCAGCAGCAGCAACGGCTGATCCAAGAACTGCAGAAGAAAACTGTGATGCACCAGCAGAAAGAGAAAGCAAAGCCTAAGATACCGCCAAGGAAATATCAGGACAAAATGCCTCTCAAAGTTGTGGCGGAGTTGAAGAACGTGCTGTCGGACCTCGAGGACTACAAGCCGACACCAAGCAGGGTAGTGGAGCAGCCTCCGCGCTGGGATTCTCAACTAACGTGGCCTCACGGTAGGTTAGATAATAATGTTACTAACACCAAATCCTTGGAGTCTAGTAAGACACCCCTAGCTAACACTGTGCCCACTCAGACAGACGCTTCGCACCTGCCTGCCGTGCCTTCTGGCTCCCCTATTGAACCCAGCAGCCAGCTTAGTAATACCTCCCTTAACCCTGTCATGCAGTCTCCAGATATTACCCATAAAACTGCCACATTTCCTAAATCTGAAACGAACGGAGGTGTAGATAGGCAGGCGTCATGTTCAGTCTCCACAGATGACCTGGCAACCGGCACTGGGGAAGCTGACTTGCCGGGTGCCAGGGCGGTGGGCGGCACCAGTGACAGACAGCAGACAAAAGTTGAGGCTCCCGGCCCACCTGCTGCCCCGGCACGTAAGCCACAAACACTGCTCCATCTCGGGAGCCAAAATAAGCAGATGAAAGGTAACGAGTACGTAGTGGGTAGGTCATCAGGCACCATAACTAAGATCAGGGCCAATGTTTACCCATCCTTCGCCCCAGTGATTAAAGTCCCCACTGGGAAGCCTCCTGTTCCGCGGTCCGCATTCAGGAGGCTATCTGCCGACGCCCAGGCTGCTGAGGAAGGCTACCAGAGCGACCCTGGGGGCAGGCGTCCCAATGGCCGCAACAGACAACCCCCGCTGAAGACAAAGCTTCCTTACCAAGTTGCTGAAGACCGTGGTTACGTCACCGATACTGAGGTTGTGTTCAAGCAGGCGGCGGAGCAGGACAAGACTCTCCGCGGCACCTGGACGCCCATCGGCCAGCTGTCGCCGCCCGAGTCGTCGCCGCGGGGCCTCGCGGAACAGGGTAAGGCCAGTGTGGAACTAACCCCTCCGGCTCCATCCGCTGCCCCACGGGGTGACCATCCTACTGAAACTGCTCCTCCTTATGCTCCTCCTCCTCCTCCAACTCCCCCATCTTCACCCTCTTCTCCTCCACCTGTTCCGACGACTCCTCCCTCTACTCCCACTCCTTCCCCTCAAAATTCTACTCCTCAGCCTCAGTATTTCTCTCCCTCTAAGACTCCTTCTCCTGATCCTCTTCCAACCACTTCTCCTCCTACTATTCCTCTTCCTTCATCGCCTCCTCCCTCATCTCTTCCCACCACTTCTCCTCCCTTGTCTTCTCCAACGATTCCTGCTCCTTCATCTCCTTCCACCACTTCTCCCCACACATCTCCCGCATCTCCTCCGCCCTCATCTGCCCCTGCCACTCCCCTTCCCTTATCTCCTCCTCCACTTCCTTCTCCTACCCTTTCTTCTCCTCCTCCTGCAGTTCTTTCATCACCATCTTGTCCTTCTGTGGATTCTCCTTCATCGTCTTCTCTTCCTCCTACATGTCCTTCTCCAGCCTCTTTTACTGCGATTTCCCATGCACCACCATCTTCTCCTCTACCCTCTTCCTCTGTAGCTCTTCCACCCTCATCTCGTCCTCCTGAAATTCCTCTTGTACACTTCCCTCCTCCTCTTCTTCCATCTTCTTCTTCTTCTTCTCCGCCTCCTGTTGCTCCTCTACAATCTTCTGCAGTTTCTCTTATATCCTCTTCTCCTGTGGTTCTTTCTTCTCCATCCTCTTCTCCTCCTCCTCTTCTTCCTTCTCCATCCTCTTCTCTTCCTGCTTGTCCTACTCCACCCATGTCTTCCCCTCCTCCACTCTATTCTTCTATTCAATCCTCTTGTCCTTCACGTCCTCCTCCACCTCCGTCGTCTCCTCCTGTGACTCATCCTCCTCCATCATCATCTCTGTCTTCTGCTCCTCTTATTCCTCCTCCATCATCCTCATTTTCTCCTCCTGCACGCCCCCCTTCTCCTCCATCTCCTCCTCCTCCTGCACGTCCTCCTCCACCTACCTCGTTTCCTCCTTCTGTTCCTCCTCCTCCATCCTCTTCACCTTCTGCAGTTTCTTGTCATCCTATTTCTTCTCTCACTGCGATTCCTGTTTCTATGACTTCTCATCCTCCAGCCACTTCATTGCCTGCTCCAGTTTCTTCATCCTCTCCTCCTCCTCCTCCTCCTCCTCCCCCTCTCCTCCCCCTCTAATCCAGACTTCTTCTGTGAATCCCTCTACGGTCCCTTATTCTCCACTCTCGCTTAGCGAGAACCCTCCTCCTCCATCTCATCTTGCCACCCTTCCTACACCCTCTTCCTCTTCTATGATCCCTCCTCCACCTCCCCTCCCTCCTCCCCCTCACGTGCGTGCTAGTGCCGAGGTAGTGTCAAGTAGCAGTAACACTCGCACAATGTCAAACAAATCCGTACACACAAGAGATCACCGCAGCTCCCCCGTGGCTGGTGGTGGCCAGGGTGTGGGTGATGACTTGAGAACGTGCGGCCGCCTGTGGGAGCTCCATCTGCTTTACCAACAGCGGCGTTCATACGACGATAACAAAAGGAGCTCGAGCCCTTCAGGCCTTCTCTCCTGCACTGACGCCTCCCTCAGCCTGTCCGGCAGAGATAGATGTGACGTTTCGACGACCTCGCAGCCCCTCGTCCAACCCCCGCTTCCCCCACCACCTGTGTCCCCGAGGTCTCCCCCACGTGCCTGGCACCCAGCGCCAGCCCCTGCCAGTGCTGATCGTGGCATCGCCACGGCCGAGTCGCCGTACCCGTGCCAGCCGTCTGCTACCCACTCTGGCTCCTCAACGGAGAGAGAAGTATCGTACCGCAAAAGTCGCCCTCAGAGGCCACTCACCTGGGGGCCGCAGTCCACGCCACCTGTATTTTCTTCTGCTGAGCACCACGCTCCACCTGCTGCCACAACGTCCCCTCCCGGCCAGTCCAAGGCCCCTAGCAGTGGCCGCACCGTCGCCGAAAAGCAGGTTTGTCCCTCATCTAGCGGGGCAGCCCGGCCCCTGTCAGCCAGTTTCGTTGGTTCTTACGAGTCTCACCGGCTGCAGGCACAAGGCCTCGCTGAGTGGCTCTTTTTCGCTCGTCTTGACCGCGGCAGTAAAGATCTGAGCGAGCTGTCCACCACCATGGAGCTAAAGGTTGCTCCGCAAGTCAATGGCTCGAGTGAAACCAGTGAGGGCCAACGAGTGTCACATATGGTGCGGCAAGAGTCCGATGAAAACATTAGTAGAGAGGAAATTGTGCGGTCTGCTAAATATCCGTCTGCCAAGCTGAAGTCTGGGCGTTCAGCATCGCCTCCTCCCCCGCCTCCTCGCCCTCGCACACCGCTGGACGAGCGCGACCCTGAGTTAGTTTTAGGCGAGCGTCGCTACCTCTCCTACTTCCAGGAGCCGCCCTACAAACAGCAGCGAACACGCAGCACGTCCAGGGAGCCAAAGACTCCTGACCTGCAGCAGCTGGAGGCGCAGCGGCGGTACTATTGCCACTTTCTGAGTCCTCCACGGGGCTCTTCTCTCACGCGGGAGGAAGTATACAAAAGCACCGAGCCAGATGAGGTTCAGCTGGCCGCTCAGAGGCGATATATGTCTTATTTCAACCCCGGTCCCCCGAGGCCTCGCTCAGCTCGCTCCCAGGAACCTCCCGAACTTGACTCCGCTCAGATTGAAGCTGAGCGCCGATATTTGTCCTACTTTAACGCTGCTCCTCCGCGGCCACGTCGCCAGTCCTCACCTGGATCACGCTCATCTGTGGAGCCTGATCCAGTGCAGCTGGAGGCTGAGCGTCGGTATCTTTCGTATTTCAATTCTGGCCCTCCACGCTCACGCCCACTCTCACGACCCACCTCCGTGACTTCGGAGCCTGACTCAGAACAGCTTGAAGCAGAGCGTCGCTACCTGCGCTATTTTTCGTCAGGGCCGCCACGCCCCAAGCGGCGTCCAGATGATGAAACTGAAAAGTCAGTAGACAAGCCTGACTCTCAGCAGCTGGAGGCAGAAAAACGCTACATGGCATACTTCCAGGGCACACCCAAAGCCAAGCATAAGAAGGAAGTCGAAACTGATGAAGAAAATGAAGGGAAGCTCCGCGTTCCTCCCACTCGTGAGATGCTGGAGGCTGAGGAAAGGTTTCTAAACTACTTCAAGCCGATCCCTTGCGGGGCACCCAAACGCCTGCTGGACGAGCCGCCACCCGTCAGTGAACACGAAAAGATGAGGCAGCAGCTTCTGCGAGAGTTCTGGGAAGCGCTGGAAAATCGCATTGACCGCAAAGAAAAGAAAATCATTAAAGTGAGTCGACCCAAGCGAGAGATTCATCGCGAGGCGACGCCGCCCACACAGAGGGAGCTGGTGGTGGAAGAGTTCCTGCAACGTGTCAAGGACAGAAAGAAAGAGAAGGACCTGCACTACGGAGACACAGACGACGAAGAAGAGGAAGACCAGAAAGACAAGACACCTGGTGAGGAAGACGAGCCTGCCCCCGTCATCGAAGGAGGCGGCGAGGTGAAGGGAAAGATCGTGGAAGACCTTGGCCTCTTTGTGAGCTCCGAGGGTGAGTGAGCTGCCGGTCCTCTATAAATCCCAGTCTGGGACAGGACCCGATGCCACTGTGTGTTGTAAGAACTCTGAACCCTTGCCCCTCGCACATGACCTCGGTGGGGTCAGGTCAGATGCAGTAGTGAATCTTAGACGAGCCTTAGCGACCCTTCTTAACCTGCATCCTTGTGACTTGTTGGAGTTTAGTGTTCGCGGCTCGGTAGTGACCCGCCCGCCACGCTGTCCTTACTAACACCACCCATGGTTGTTTGGCCTACTGAGCGTTACTGACAGGTCAGTGTGAGGCTGCCAAGTGACCTGCTCGTCAGCCATACCTCGCGCGCCAAGGTGCCCCAAGCCCCACGCGCACCTTAGGCTGGGATGCGGCCAACACTTGCACAGAGCGAATTTGTAATGACAAGTTTTCATTCGACTCGAGTCCCACATATGAACGATGAGCACTCATTGGTTAGGTGGTCGTTAAAGTGTGTGTGTATGTGTGTGTGTGTGTGTATGTGTGTGTGTGTGGAGTCTGGTGCGTGCTCATGTGTGTGTGTGCCTGTATTTGTGCTTGTTTAGGTGCGTGCGTGTGTGCTCCTACCCATACGTTCGTGCGCACGCATAAGGTTGCCTTGCCCACCTCCACCTGTCAGCATCACCAGGATAATATTAGCTCCCTCTCCCTTCACCACCACCACCACCACCACCACAAACCACCACCACCACCACCACCACCCTGCCCCCATTGACAGAATAGTGTTCACGACATAAGGAAGAGAGATGAAGAGAAAACACCAAGTCGATAAACAAAATTACAAACGGCAAATTATACACTTAAAGATTTGGCAAGGTCGTTTCTGGCCCCTCGGCAAGGAGAGATAAAGAGGAGGAGGAGGAGGAGGAGGAGGAGGAAGGAAGGGACGATAGAGAGGATGGGGCCGCCCTTGAGCATCTCAGCACTGCCACGACGCACGACGAATCACGGTATTACTTAACCAAAAACCGAAAGGAAAAAAAGAGAAAACATGAAAAAAAAACCCAACAAGCTGTGAGCGACACCGTGAGAGATAAATGTTTGTGGACTCAGTGGCTTCCGTATACAATCTCTCTCTCTCTCTCTCTCTCTCTCTCTCTCTCTCTCTCTCTCTCTCTCTCTCTCTCTCTCTCTCTCTCTCTCTCTCTCTCTCTCTCTCTCTCTCTCTCTCTCTCTCTCTCTCTCTCTCTCTCTCTGGTGCACAGGTAAATGTGTGTGTGTGTGTGTGTGTGTGTGTGTGTGTGTGTGTGTGTGTGTGTGTGTGTGTGTGTGTGTGTGTGTGTGAGTGCCGAGGAAGTGAATGGCTGGGACTATAATTACCTACACCTGTTGCTTGTGACGCGGCGACAAATAGACACATAAATAAACTGCTCGTTGTACACACACACACACACACACACACACACACACACACACACACACACACACACACACACACACACACACACACACACACACACACACACACACACACACACACACACACACACACACACACACACACACTAAAGATGTAAAACCTATGTATAATCAAATGAACAAGAAAAAAAGTTTATATGTGCGTGTAGAGGGGAGGGGGGTGCGGGTGTGTGTGTGTGTGTCTGTGTGTGTGTGTGTGTGTGTGTGTGTGTGTGTGTGTGTGTGTGGGTGGGTGAGAGAGAGAGAGAGAGAGAGAGAGAGAGAGAGAGAGAGAGAGAGATACGGGAAAAAAATGCAGGGAAAGGGAATGCTGATCTGAACTCTCTCTCTCTCTCTCTCTCTCTCTCTCTCTCTCTCTCTCTCTCTCTCTCTCTCTCTCTCTCTCTACAAATATCCACAAAATATCCCACATTATATCCACACCTCCTCCTCCTCCTCCTCCTCCTCCTCCTCCTCCTCCTCCTCCTCCTCCTCCTCCTCCTCCTCCTCCTCCTCCTCCTCCTCGTCATCCTCCTCCACCTGCTCTTTCTTCATACAAAGATATATCGCTCCCCCCAAAATAACAATACACAAAAATAAAGGAAATTCCACACCACAACCACCACCACCACCACTACCACCACCTTCATGCCAGCATCACGTTACCTTGTCTTCGTCACCCTTGTAAAGTGTTTGGGTTTCCTTGTAATACCTGGCAACATTGTTCTTAGTGCTGCATTTAGGAGCATGACGTGTTTTCAGAGAGAGAGAGAGGGAGAGGGAGAGGGAGAGGGGCAGGGAGAGGGAGAGAAATATAAATTTAGAGGGAGAGTCAAGATGAATGTACAGAGATTTCTACCCCGATTTGTTTTAGGAAGACACACAGGCAGGGAATAATGGATGTATAGGGAGAGAGAGAGAGAGAGAGAGAGAGAGAGAGAGAGAGAGAGAGAGAGAGAGAGAGAGATAAATACATATGAAAAGAAACATTCACGCTAAAAATTTCTATTATGTATTTTCTCTTTTTATATTCTTTGTTTTTTTCATAACGACAAAAAATAAAACAAAAGAAAATTTCAATTAAGTGTTTGAATTTTGAATTGAATATGAAGCAGCAAATAACACACACACACACACACACACACACACACACACACACACACACACACACACACACACACACACACACACACAGAGAGAGAGAGAGAGAGAGAGAGAGAGAGAGAGAGAGAGAGAGAGAGAGAATAACAGATAGATACAAGAGAGGGCCATTTTTCTTTCTTTCCTCTGATTTTCCTCCCTTTTCTCGGCGAGGTGTGTTATTCAGTGGCCTGTGTTTCTTTCCCCTGGCTGGCTGTGTTCCCTCCCCTGCCTCTAATTAATGTACTGCGTAGCTTGGGCCTCACCTGTGCGCTGGGTAATTAATTTATGTGAAAGTTTAGACTGCAAGGAAAATGGTATATAGTGAGAGAGAGAGAGAGAGAGAGAGAGAGAGAGAGAGAGAGAGAGAGAGAGAGAGAGAGAGAGAGAGAGAGAGATAGATTAGATATATATTTTCGATATCTTTTGTGGCTTTCTTCCATTTCTCTCTCTCTCTCTCTCTCTCTCTCTCTCTCTCTCTCTCTCTCTCTCTATATATATATATATATATATATATATATATATATATATATATATATATATATATATATATATATATATATATATATATATATATATATATATATATATATATATATATATATATATATATATATATATATATATATATATATATATATATATATATATATATATATATATATATATATATATATATATATATATATATATATATATATATATATATATATATATATATATATATATATATATATATATATATATATATATATATATATATATATATATATATATATATATATATATATATATATATATATATATATATATATATATATATATATATATATATATATATATATATATATATATATATATATATATATATATATATATATATATATATATATATATATATATATATATATATATATATATATATATATATATATATATATATATATATATATATATATATATATATATATATATATATATATATATATATATATATATATATATATATATATATATATATGTGTGTGTGTATGTGTGTGTGTGTGTGTGTGTGTATGTGTGTGTCGATAGCGAACGAGTAATCAAAATAAATTAATGGAGATTGGACTGAGGCGTAATTGCATCAAACACAACGCCAATGAAAAGGAAAACACCGCGTAGTCTCGTTGTGGTTCGGGTGGCGTTGAGACAATGGTCGCCTCCCTTCACCTGGGTCTCATTTTTGGCGAGGAATGGCGAGAAATAGCGAGAGGAAAGCGAGGTGTGTTTCAGATGGCCCTGCTCAATTATTTACTGTCTGGTTATTTCTCTCTCTCTCTCTCTCTCTCTCTCTCTCTCTCTCTCTCTCTCTCACTATAAACCAAAAATCCATCTTTCTCTCACATTCCTGCGGGCAAAACAGAGTAAAAGCAAAGAACGTGGGCAAGAAATGGAGAGGTAGAGTGACGAGAGATGAGGCAGATGTAGCAGGGTGATGGGGAGCGATGGGCGGTGGATGGAGATAGTAATGAGGGAGAGATATGGTGGTATTTCTCTGTGATGGTGTATGTAAGGTGTCTGGCGTGATCTGGAGTGAAGGATAAGTGGAATGTGAAAAAAATGGTATTGATATGTGAATGTGTATAGAAGATTTTTTTTTTTTAATGCGAGAAAAGTGCTTTGTTTTGTATATTCAGTGATAAGATAGGTGAAATGATACGGATTTTTGTTGACGTAAGGCAGGTTTTACTGGGAAAGTATTGAGGTCAGTGTGTTCCTCTCTCTCAATACGTCCTGGGTCAGTATAATGCAGTGACTGACTATAAGTTTCCTCAGCCTTAGACGAAGTTTCTTATGAACACTTTAATT
>NC_059294.1:28192811-28217811 GCF_017591435.1 Portunus trituberculatus
CCACCACCACCACCACCACCACCACCACCACCACCACCACCACCACCACCACCACCACCACCACCACCACCACCACCACCACCACCAGCAGCACCACCACCACCACCACCACCACCACCACCACCACCACCACCACCACCACCACCACCACCACCACTACTACTACTACTTCTACAACAAACAGAATCACGCCATCTTACATACATATTGAGACTTGGAAAGCTCTCCTCCATGCAGCACATGGTGAAGTGTGCGTTTGACATTTTCGAGACATATATTTGTCGTTAATAATTCTTCTTTTATCCGTGTAATATATAATCTTGCTCGGTAGTTAGTTACTCGTGTAGCAAAAAAATAAATAAATAAAGAAATTCATGTTCGTATGTATAATGATTGTGTGTGTGGTTCGTTTTCCTCTTGCTATTTATATTATCTTTATATTTTATCTATTATTCTTTTTTTTTCTTGCGTTGAGGTGACAGTCCACTTAATCTTGAACTCTTAGTTTATATTGCCAGGAGGCTTCACATTAATTTAGCCACTGTGTACAGTAAGGTATTTGTAATTCAGTTTATTATAATTTATGTGTGACTATCCTCTTGGAACTGCCTCCTGGTTGTATTTTCTTATTTTCATATGAATCTGTTACGTTTTAATTGCAGATTGTGGATTGAATAAGTTTGTTTCATTGATGCTTCATCATTCAAAACACTTAATGAACACCTTTAAAAGTATGGTTTCACTTTGTTCAATTCACACACACACACACACACACACACACACACACACACACACACACACACACACACACACACACATCACCGTTATTCAGATTTTATTAACTTTTGCATAGTTGGATGGCTTGAGGTGTTTGTAATCCTGAAGTTTAAATTTTTACATACCTGTTGTAGAATTTTCGTAGAAAGAGGATCAATTTTATATTCTGATAGTTATTGGATATGAGTGTGTCGCGTCTACTACAGGGCGAGGCTAGAGGCGAGGGTGCGCCAGGCACGGCAAATGTGGTCTGGCTAGTACTACTACGTTATTGGAAAAGTGATTACTGATTTTTGGAAGGTTGGAACCACTTCCATTGACTTAAGTTTCTACTTCGATGCAAGACCTTGAAGTGAAATGTCAGCTGTGTACTTTTATATATGGTATTATGTGGGTTCTGGAGGCCCTTCCCATATTCTTTATTCTTAAAGGGTTTGGGTTGTGTCAGTTAGTTACCTGTTCTTTTTTACTGAGGATTTTTTAATGCCATCGAATTTACAAGTGTAATTTATGATATGGGGAGACACGTCATGCAATAATAACCTTTCGTTTTTATTTCAAGATATAAAAGATGTTTATAATAAATTTGAAGTATAACGAAGAGGTGAGCCTTGCAGGACGCCATGACGATCTGTTTGTCAGTCTGAAGTCCATGTTTGTATGCCAACACTCAGTTGTATGTTACTAAACCGCTTACTGACTTTGGTCTACGGGATACATCTGTTTTAAAATGCAACTTTAGATAATTTACGATATGAATAATTATTGTTCTCTGTTCATGTGGAAGTATTAGCGCTCTGCTCAATGTTCTGTGACTTCGATATGCCGTGAACTGCAAACATCAGTCATTGCTTCCTGGTTTATTAGCTTCTTGAGACTATACATGAAAGTAATCGATTTTAGCAATTTGATACATCGTCTGATCTTTTCAAATAAGAGAGAGAGAGAGAGAGAGAGAGAGAGTGTGTGTGTGTGTGTGTGTGTGTGTGTGTGTGTGTGTGTGAGAGTGCGTGCGTGGTGTGTGCTTTCGTGAGTGAATGTGTATGTTTGTGTGTCAGTCCCCAAATCTCAAAGCCATGATAGAGGAATGCCGTAACAGTGAGAATAGAGGGCAGTGGTCCTGGAATCAGTGCAGCGTGGGCCCAGTTATGGCGGAGACAGTGAGGCGGAGTGGCAGCAGAGTAGGCACCGCGTTGCGTCAAGGCTGCGACGGACGACGGGAGGCCGGACCTTGCAGCCTCGAGGGACCCGTTGCCTCTTCCAGGAATCTATATAGACCAACCAGTAGCCAAGGGGACCCAGGAACCTTAGAAATCATAGCGATACATAAACGTAAACTCCTCTTAAAGTGACAGTGTATATTGCCTGGTTGAGCTTGAATTACAATGATTTATGGGGCGGTTGAAATTACGTGGGAATTTGATCGCTTTTCCTTTTTGTTACGTGTGTGTGTGTGTGTGTGTGTGTGTGTGTGTGTGTGTGTGTGTGTGTGTCGCTGCGTCTGGAGGCGTGTGATGTATGGTCATTATTTGTGTGTTGCGGGACGGGGCGTTGTGTGCAGGCGAGTGACGGAAAGCGAAAAGAATTGGTATTGAAAAGAATTGCTCAGGATAAAAACAATCAGGGATGGAAGTGAAGGAAACGAAAAGGAGGCTCGATCCTTTGCAGACGATCTTAGCTTTTTGCCCTTCACATTTATATTCTTTTTTTTATCTGCATTGTCTTTCACATTTTATATTCATCATTTAATTTCCATCAATGATAATCGTATTACCTTATCATGACGTGTGTTCGTGATACCTTCCCTCACAACCTTCACTCATTATTCACTGATTCACTCACATGTCCAGCCTACCATTACTCACCGTGGCGTCATTGTCATCACTCTCACTGCCTCGTCGTCGTCGTGCTGGTCGTAAAATAAACAAGGAGGGCGGTGGTCGTGCGTGCGAGCAAGGAAGGCTGCCAGTCGTCACCAGCCACCCTCGCTATAACTAATACTATGCTGACATCACTCGCATGTTCGCCACACTTAAGTCTTCTGTTGTGAGTCTGTGTGTAGGCAGGTCCCGTGGCAGCATGGACGGCCACGCTATTGTATGTATTGTTATGGTTGTTAGTACAGACAGACACATTCTATATTCCACGGCATTAAAAGTACTTGTGTCTATTGTATTATCACCTTTTGTTTTACCATTTGGAGCACCACCACTACTACTATTACTATTATTACTGTAGTAATCACCACCACTTGAATCAGTAGCACCATCACCAGTATTGCTACCAACACTACTATTTACACTATTCATATAACACCACTATCGCCACCGCCACTACCATTATTGCTACTATCGCCATCACCACTTACACCAGCAGCACCATCATCAGAACCATTACCACCACTGCCAACACCATTTCCACCAATACAAGGGCACCACCACCACCACCAACACCACTACCACTACTACCACCACCATCACTGCCACCGTCGTCGCGTTTCCAGTAGGATGTACATGGTAGCTATCTCGTTCCTACATCTCCCCTCTCCTTCTCACAGATTCCCTCAGTCCTCTCATTCCTTCCCCTCATTCCCCACCCCTTTCAATCCCTCCCTTCCCTCTTCTCCTCACTCCTCCTTTCCCTCCCCTCTCTCCCCTTCCCCATATCTCGTGTTCCGCGGTCTGTGACTTGTAATATACTTGTAATATACACGACATTGTATGTGTATAGTAGATTGTTTGGTCATGATTTGAGTTGTGTAAAAAAAAACATGGTTGTTTTTTGTTTACCTGTTGTTTTGTTTGTGTGGAATTTGAACGTTTTGTTTTTTTTGTTTACTTTCTTATTTTGTGTTTGTTTATGGAAAGCTTGCGTTTGTAACAGTTAGTTGTTTGTTAATTAGTTTTTTAGTAGTGTGTTGTTTTCTTTATAGCGGGTTTGTATTATTATTATTCGTTCTAGCTTTAGTTTCATTGATTAGTGGAGTAATTACTTTTGCATTTAGTGATATTTTGACGCTTATTTGAGTTATAGTTTTTTTTTTTTTAGTTTCTGCTTTCGTCTTGACTGACCTCTTACGTCTCGCCCTCCTCCACCTCCCTCCCCTCGTCCCTCCCTCCCTCTCTCCTTCATATTTTTTTTTTCTACCTACACTTTTCCCTTTAGTATCTCCCCGTCCCTAGAACTATCTCACTTTATCTTTTTCTCTTTTCTCTTTCCTCTTTTTATTCTCTTTTCTTGTCGTTTCCTTCCTGCTGTTCCTTCCGCCGCTGCTGTTGCTATTATTACTCCTCTTTATCTTAATCCTGTTTTCATTTCCGTTCTCTTTCTGCTGTTGCTTCTTTCTGCTACTTGCTATTGCTTTGTAGTGTTTATCTTTCTTATCTTTCTATTACTATCCTTTCTTTCTCCGTCTTATAATTCTTCCTTTTTTTTCTGTTCAGTTTTCTTTTTTCTCCTTGCCTCACCGCCTCTTCCACTTTTTACTCGTTTCTACTCACTCGTACTCTTCTGTTTCCTTCCTCCACCTTCTCCTCCTCCTCTTCCTCCCGCCACTCCCCACGCCCCCCTCCTCACTAGAGCACTACCTTCCTCCCAACAGCCTTGCAGGAGCTCGGTCTCGATGAATCAACTCTTCTGAACGAGATCGAACAGATTCTCGGAGTTGGTTCACTGGCTTCCAACTCCGGGAAAGCGACAGACGCCTCTCCCGCTCCTCCAGAAAAGTTCAAGAATCCTGTAAAGCCGAGTACGGATCCTGGAGAGTCCCGCAGACCCCGAGTTCCGCAGCGAGATTCGAGCAGAGGTGAAGCCGCATTTGAAGCTTTTTTCTTAAGTCTTTTTGGCATTAACAGCATTTCGTTTTATTCTTTCTCTTTTTCAAACAGTCAGTAATTCTTTTTGTATATTTTTTTATGATTTGTGTTGCCTTATAACCCGGATCTGCTGAGCTTGTATTTTTTTTTCTCCACCGGATTTAATTCTTTTGTGTTTTGAAGTTCTGATCTTTTGTTTGAAGCCTCGCCGTGCCCTGACTCTCTCACTACTGTAAAAAATACCTGCAGGAAATATTAACATTCGCGCCGCTTCTCGTGGGATTCTTTCATTTCTATACAGTATTTTTTTTCAAGCTTGGATCTCACTCGTGTTGTGGCTTGGAAACTCACGCCCGCATACTGTACTTTTCTCTAGTATCCCATCCTTTGCCTTCATCCCTCTTCATCCCTCTCATCAGTATTTTTCCTTTCCCATACATACATCTTTTAAATCTCTTGATCCTCTTCCGTCCAATCTTCTTTTTATTCTCTAACATTTTCTCCGCTCTCTCTTTATTCTCGCTAAGGTTGATGTGAGTAATGAAAGTCAAATCTTTATATATATAGTCATGTTTTCTCTAGTGCACATACCATGACTGGATTTATTCAATTTTCCTTATACTGTCCAAAGAATTATTTCATTTTCTTTAATGCTGATGCCATGATTATATTCTCTCATGGTACACACACACACACACACACACACACACACACACACACACACACACACACACACACACACACACACACACACACACACACACACACACACACACACACACACACACACTCTCTCTCTCTCTCTCTCTCTCTCTCTCTCTCTCTCTCTCTCTCTCTCTCTCTCTCTCTCTCTCTCTAACAAGTAATACTGATAATTATAACGTCTTTCTCTACGGTTTCCTTCTCCCAACACATCCTCTGATCTTTCTCCACTTTCTGCACACGTTTCCTCCATTTTCATCCCTTACAGTATAAATTTTTCCCTTCAGTAATGATAACAATAACGAAAGCGCCATCATTACCCCAATCCCTTAATCAAAAGCTACATTTTATTTTTACATTTACTCAACAGAACGACTCTTTTAGTATCACCTTTTCAGCCCTTCCCCGGATTCAGGTTCACCTCTTCTCTGCTCTTGTCTTTACTCCCTCCGTCCCTTCGCTCCGCCACGGCCAGAAGGAAAGAAGCGATACTAATGACTAATAAGATCTTCCCTCTCGTGCACTTAATGATTCCAGTTCAGCACGTTGATGAGTCCGCTACATGTGTTGGTGTGTGGGTTTTTCTCTGTCGGACTAATTCGTGTGTGCATGACTAACCCGCATGAAACATTAATCAAACCGAGACGACGAATAATGTAGCAAATTTCTCTTTTAGATTATAAAGATATGTGTGTGTATGTGTGTGTGTGTGTGTGTGTGTGTGTGAGTGTGAGTGCGTGTGCGTGTGTTACATTCAGATAGGCAGCGTGTGATGTTACTACCGTCGTCAGAAGGGTGAGTACCTGCTTGCCTTGTGATTTCATTCCCATTCCTACAACAGATATATACAGTTTCTTTACAATACTCCAGTACTGCTCTCTCACCATCACAGTGTAGCTGAATCCACGTGTTTACTACCTTATTCCTCTAAACGATTGGATTTTACACATCTCGTGTTTTTCTTGTTCGAGTGATATTGTGAGACTAAATTATCTTTGGATGGACCAGATTTCTCCAGAGTTACAATGGTATTTACTTAGTGGCCTATTTTCTTCTTGATTTAATAGCTACGTCGCAGGCATCAATATAATAAGTGAGTTCAACCGCCACTTAGGAGCCTCTATACAGGGTTGAGTGATCTTAAAGTCGGGCATAGTGACTAGAAAGGCTTCCGCAAAACGCTGATTTCCCCGCCTGGCAGCTCGGGCCTCTGAGATCACCGGTAGCACTCTTTAGGGACACGCGAGGAACCGTCCCTGCCAAGAGGTTATGACGCGGTACTGCTTCTTGCGCGACTCAGGGCGAAGATGATGGAGGTGATGGCGGAGAGGATGGCGGTGTGCTAATGGAAGTGGTGATGGCGGTGGAGGTGGTGACAAAGAGCGCTGATGCAGTGTGATAATGGGATGAAATGGGTAGAATAGTTTGTGTGGTGGTAATGAAGGTGAAAAGGTGAAGTAGGTAGATAGGTATGTGTGTGGGTAGGTGTGTGTGTGTGTGTGTGTGTGTGTGGTGGAGTGGGTGGATGTATGGTACCATTAGTAGTGTGTGTTATGAAGCTTTTCAAATGAGTATCGGTAAAGTCTTATAATTTCTTTGCGTTGCTGAGTATCATGATAAAAAAAAGCTGAATAAGAAAAGAGGTATAGTTAATTTGTGCTTTTTGTAACTTGGAGGTGTTGGCTGTGTGTCTCGTACTAAGGGTTTGATAGTGGCAAGCTTGGACGGCACAGGTGAGGCTTTGCCAGGTGAGGTGAAGGTGTAGTCTTACCTGCACCGCCCAGGCCACAGCAGCGAGCCAGCCATGAATTACGCAACATGTCGAGGAAAACATGCAGTGAGCTAATAATAAGAATGGCATCAATTTTAAACAGTAAACACACACACACACACACACACACACACACACACACACACACACACACACACACACACACACACACACACACACACACACACACACACACACGACACTGAGCGATGATGACTGCGACGCCAACATCACGACCCGCTCAAGACGACCTCATAAGATTTCTATATTTGCACCTCCCCTTTGCCTCCTCCTCCTCCTCCTCCTCCTCCTCCTCCTCCTCCTCCTCCTCCTCCTCCTCCTCCTCCTCCTCCTCCTCCTCCTCCTCCTCCTGTTCACCTTCCTTTCATCGGCCTCCTTTTCTTCCTGCTCTTCTTCACGCTCCCTCTGTTCATATCCCTCCTCTTTCTCCTTCTCCTCTTTTTCTCTCTCTTCTTCCTAATCCTACTCCTCTTCCTCCTCCTCTTCCTCCTCCTCCTCCTCCTCCTCCTCCTCCTCCTCCTCCTCCTCCTCCTCCTCCTCCTCCTCCTCCTCCTCCTCCTCCTCCTCTTCTTCCTCCTCCTTCTAATGATATCGTTGGGGCGTCATCAAATTGAGCGCAGCCACTGCAAACGCCCTTAGCTCCACTATTTATATTTTAGCTTCGTCGGTGCTCAAGGGAAGAGGAATGTTAGGGACCGACTTCCCAGGAGTGGACATTCCTGCTGAAGTGGTGGTGGTGGTGGTGGTGAGGGTTTGTCTCTCAACCTTCGACCATACGAGGGTTTTCACTTACTGAGTTTGTCAGATATGAGAAGCTGGAAGTAGTATCACACAATCACACACACACACACACACACACACACACACACACACACACACACACACACACACACACACACACACACACACACACACACACACACACACACACACACACACACACACACACACACACACACACACACACACACACACACACACACACACACACACACACACACACACACACGGCAAAAGAGGCATTCTGCAAAATACTTCTATACCATAAAGGCTTAACGACCGATCCGCTGTTTTAAACGTTCCCTTCGTGTGTTTTTTTAAGTTTCTGTATTGAAATCATGATGGTAAAAAGTCAGATTTGACTTAGTCCTATCGCTTCTCTTGTATTCATATTAGGAATGAAGGTCTAGCTGGTATGAATTCTTTTGATTACTAGACATTGAAGATCTTGTCAACCAAAACCCATGTATTCTTGTGAGTGAGAAATAATTGGTTTCGGTGGATAACTGTTTTGATTTGTACACAAACATCAGTAACGAAAGGGATAGGGAAGAATCAAACTGAAGGAGTGTCCTCTAAAATCACTACCACACACCTTCAGAAAAACATTATATGGCACTATAATTCGGCTTTAACTTGTGTTTCCTGCCAGCTTTCACATGAATTTGTCTACCTTTTGGCCGAACTCCAATTAGTACGAGTATTTCTATTACCTCAGTTTTCTATCGTTGAATCGGGAACACTTGTTTACTCTGTCAAAATTTAACTCCTTCAATACTGGGACGCTTTTTTACCATGAGTTTTGGGCACGAATAGACGATTTTGTTTATATTTTGAACTGTCTATGGAGGTCAGAAGAATAATGGTCAAAGTCTTCACTATTTTAATCCCCACTTAAGTTTCTAAGGTAGTATACAATTGCCAAACAGTAAGCATAATGAACAAGATAATGCGTCCTGGTATTGAAACGGTTAAAACAGCATTAATATAGTATTAATATTGCAATCCTTGATATTACTGCGAGCATCATTGCCGGTAATGCTTCCGTCTCCATCAGCAGAAATTGATGGGAGGCTGAGCTGGGGGAGAAAAATATGCAGTTGAAGGCTTAAATAGATCTCCTGCGGTAATGAGGTTCTGGACTGGCCGTTTATTGTGGTTAATTAGCAAAGTAAATGTTTTAGAGAGAGAGAGAGAGAGAGAGAGAGAGAGAGAGAGAGAGAGAGAGAGAGAGTCACTACACAGTCTTGAAAACTTGCCCACTTACTTAGGAAACACAATGGCAAGATCATATCCATTCCCACCACACGTCTACCATCACGTCCTTCTATTATCGTCTTCACAATTTTAGCTGATAAAAATAAAGAAATATACATAAGCTCCTTAGCTCCTCCGTGATCAACAGAAAAAAAAAGTAACACGATCCTAAAAAAGTACATTGAAAAGTTAAAAACCACACCAACCACATGGCAGGCTAAAAAAAATTGTATATAACAGATTCTTGTTCGATTCTCTGTGCTTAATGAAAGGTACTTCTGTGAAAAATAGCGGCGTAAGACTTGAACCAACTTTAACCCTCAGCTAATGTACGTGGCCACCAGCAGACCGTGAAGTTTCTTACGTTCAACTTCTTATATGCGTGGAGGAGAGGAGAGCCAAGTGGAAGTGAGGGAAAAAGGGGCACAAAAAGCAGGCAGTGTGGCAATACTGGGAGTGTCATTCAGACTTTGTAAAAGAGGCGTAAAGACAGTTGACTTTCTATGTAAACTGCGTGAGACTGACTTTCCCGTCCTCGTACAAAGTTGAAATTGTTGTGGGCATGACTTTGATTTTATTTTCATTGCTTATCTCTTCTTTAATGTTTGTCTTTTCTTCGTTTTCCTCTCCTCCTCCTCCTCCTCCTCCACCTCCTCCTGGTCCTCCTCCTCGTCCTCCTCCTCCTCCTCCTCTTGCCCCTTCATGGTGACTCAGGTCGAGGCTTCCACCATATCACAATATTTCGTTCACCTCCGCTCTCCCTCTTCCCATTCTCAACGAAGACTTCTGAAACATTGCCTGGCGGATAAAGAAAGAGTGCGGTTTTCAAGTTCAAGTTCTTGGCATGAGACTGCGATTCCCTCCGCCTCACCTCCCCGCTCCCCACCTCTCCTCTCTCTCTCTCTCTTCTCCTCTTTTCTTCTTTACTTCATTCCCCTCCTCCCTTTTCCGCGTTCTCCTCTTCATCCATGCTCTCGTTTTACTCTCAATTGTCTCTTGCTGTTGTTGTTGTTGTTGTTGTTCTTTCTTTTCTTATTCTTTTTCCTCCTTCGTCTTCTTTTTCTTCGATTCTTTTCTTTTTTTTCTTTTATTTTATTTTATCTTCTTCTTCTTCTTCTTCTTCTTCTTCTTCTTCTTCTTCTTCTTCTTCTTCTTCTTCTTCTTCTTCTTCTTCTTCTTCTTCTTCTTCTTCTTCTTCTTCTTCTTCTTCTTCTTCTTCTTCTTCTTCTTCTTCTTCTTCTTCTTCTTCTTCTTCTTCTTCTTCTTCTTCTTCTTCTTCTTCTTCTTCTTCTTCTTCTTCTTCTTCTTCTTCTTCTTCTTCTTCTTCTTCTTCTTCTTCTTCTTCTTCTTCTTCTTCTTCTTCTTCTTCTTCTTCTTCTTCTTCTTCTTCTTCTTCTTCTTCTTCTTCTTCTTCTTCTTCTTCTTCTTCTTCTTCTTCTTCTTCTTCTTCTTCTTCTTCTTCTTCTTCTTCTTCTTCTTCTTCTTCTTCTTCTTCTTCTTCTTCTTCTTCTTCTTCTTCTTCTTCTTCTTCTTCTTCTTCTTCTTCTTCTTCTTCTTCTTCTTCTTCTTCTTCTTCTTCTTCTTCTTCTTCTTCTTCTTCTTCTTCTTCTTCTTCTTCTTCTTCTTCTTCTTCTTCTTCTTCTTCTTCTTCTTCTTCTTCTTCTTCTTCTTCTTCTTCTTCTTCTCTTCCCTCATTCGTTGTTTAGTTACATCTCTCTCTCTCTCTCTCTCTCTCTCTCTCTCTCTCTCTCTCTCCTCTTCGTTGTTTCTCTTACATCTCTCTCTTACTCTCTCTCTCTCTCTCTCTCTCTCTCTCTCTCTCTCTCTCTCTCTCTCTCTCTCTCTCTCTCTCTCTCTCTCTCTCTCTCTCTCTCTCTCTCTCTCTCTCTCTCTCTCTCTCTCTCTCTCTCTCTCTCTCTCTCTCTCTCTCTCTCTCTCTCTCTCTCTCTCTCTCTCTCTCTCTCTCTCTCTCTCTCTCTCTCTCTCTCTCTCTCTCTCTCTCTCTCTCTCTCACCTTCCTCTGTCCATCCCTTTCCGGCAATAGCTTCATTGTTGCTCCGCTTCTTTTCATCACTATCCCTCCCTCTTTCCCTTTCGTCCTCTATTCGTTCCTGTTCCCTTATCTTACTTGAGAGAGGAAGAAGGAAGGATAAGATGGGAGAAGGAGAGTATGTGTCAGTTTCTACATAACCTAGATAAAGAAAATGCATATGAAATAAAGGTCTTTTTTGTTTAAACTCTACGGATGTTACGCGAAACATTTCACTTATTGTTCTCGTAGAAAATTCTCTACAAATAGCTGCTATATACTCCGTCCATATATGAACTTTTCACATATTTTTTGAGGGTTCGAAGTGATGACGTTCTTTGCTGTCGATCTGTCACATAATACACTGTGGATTGTAATATTTGTACAGGTGCACCCTTGCTTTTATCCACTTATCCACTCATCCACATCTGCTGTGTTAGTGTTCGTCTGTTGCATTGTATGCGTCATGGTGTCGGAATAAAGATATGGAAATCATGAGTGCTAGGAAGTGGTAAAGTAAGAGGAATGTCAATTAGTTTATCTGCTCCATATCAATTATCTAATCGTAATTTTTATGGTGATAGAGAAGTGTTATGAGAAGAAACCATAGAAAGAATGTTGTCATAAAGCAGATGTATGTTTTTATATTCTATTGTCATAATGCGTGTCTCTGTTATTTCACCCCTTTCTCTCACTCATATTCTCTCTCCCCTTACCTGCCTCTCCCCTTATTACAAACAAAGGTGAACATGGGTCATAGCCGAGGCTGCTTTTGATTCCTCCTTTCAAAGTATGATTCAAGGGAAATGACGGTTTTGATGAGTCCAACTGTTAATAAAAGCGTGTTTTCCACGTTCCTTTCTGGCCGTCACTGTGCTGAACAACTTAATTACAGCTTGCAGTAGGTACGTTTCAAATACCGGACACAGATGAAAGGCAAAACTCCCCAGCTTTGATGTCACACCAAAAACATTGTCATTTCTCATTGGCTTTAAACAGCTAAGTGTCCAGGCTTTGGTGACTAAAACCAATACAAAAATAACAGCTAAAGAGAAATCACCAAAACTGATCTCTATATTTACGCTTGATTTCCTTATATTAATTAGGACTACAAATTACAAGCACTTGCCAAGCTCTCCACACGTCATCACATTTATCAGAAACCAATGAAAAACATGGAAGGCAAAAACACCACCAAAGCAGAACCACATATACATATTTAATTAGTGCTAAGATTGCAAGCACCTGTCCGGCATCCCACAAAACAACGCACCTGTCAGGAGCGGCGCGGTGACAGGCAGGAAGCGCTTTGAAATGGGGTTTGTTGAGTGAGTGTGTCAAACCTTCATTGTTGTCCATGGAAACGAGCTGTCATGGCGGTAATGAGAGAGAGAGAGAGAGAGAGAGAGAGAGAGAGAGAGAGAGAGAGACAGAGACAGAGAGGAGAGGGAGAGTGGATGGAGGGAACGTGTGTGTGTGTGTGTGTGTGTGTGTGTGTGTGTGTGTGTGTGTGTGTGTGTGTGTGTGTGTGTGTGTGTGTGTGTGTGTGTATTTATGTACACTAAACATATATCACAGACAAGAGAAGGAGGTGGGAGACGAGAATCTGGCGCCATGAGCACAACTTTGAAGGAGGAGGAGAAGGAGCAGGTGGAGAAGAAGGAGGAGGAGGAGGAGGAGGAGAAGGAGAAGGAGAAGGAGAGGGGCTAAGGTATACAGAGGAAAGCTGCAAAGGATAGAAGGACAAACCTGCCACCGTAAGGAGGGATATAGGATGACGAGGACAAGAAGGAGGTGAAGGTGAATAAAAGGTAAACAAGGAAGGAAAGTACATGCGATGGAGAGTGCGTGGAGGGAAGAAAGGTGGTCACATGTTACAAGGCGCAATGAGAAGATGGAAAGAGCAGAGTGAGGGAGACAGTGCCGTGGGGAGAGGAAAGGGTGGGGAGAGAGACTGGGTAGGGAGATGGATGGGAGGAGACATTCTGGTCGCCACTTTGAGAACCCCCTTGCCACCTTACCAAGCGCGGATGTCTTTGTCGGACCGCCTCTTCCCTCCTCTCCCTTCCTCTCTCTTCCTCTCCCCTCTCCTCTGGCATTCCCCTCACTTACGCCCTCCTGTGGAATCTGGTGGAGGCGGCAGTGACAGGCAGCGGCATTCCTCACCGTGACTACCTGCTGGCCAGTGGGAAGCAAGAAGGAAAGGGAGGAAAGCAGGCAGGAGAAAAGAAGGAAAGATGGATTAGAGTGGGAAAAGCCTGACCGCCATGCTCTTACTGATTCGTCGTGTGTGTGTGTGTGTGTGTGTGTGTGTGTGTGTGTGTGTGTGTGTGTGTCTGTGTGTCTGTGTTTACACATACCAACACACCATCACAGCCGCATGACTTCTCCCAACACACACACACACACACACACACACACACACACACACACACACACACACACACACACACACACACACACACACACACACACACACACACACTCTTCGATGGGCGAGAAACATAGGAAGTGAGGCGGCGGAGACAGTTGTTGATGTTCAGCTTATGAAGAACAGTGTGACGTGAAAGGAAAACAAAAAATACTGTAATCTCTATCTGCCTCTTCCTGGTAAAACATAATGTTCCCTTGCGGATTTACGTCCCATCCATCTCTGCGAATTAGCGAGAAAAGATATATTGAAAGGGATGGGAAAGATCTGAAGAGCGAGTTTTTGCACATATAGTGCGATCTTGATGTCGCCAAGTGTCTTGCCCTGCCTCGGTGCTTGGTGTAGGTCCTGCTTTCTTGTTACATACGCGCGTCCTGACTGCCGCCGCGGACAGGTGCGGGCGTGGCGGCAGTGATGGAGGGCGGCAGGTAGTAGCGGCGGTAAGGTCGGTGTGTGTGCCGCTATCTTGGTCCCGTCTCTAAATATACTCTCGCGCTGGTGCCAAGTGGCGGCGGGCAGCAGAAGAGCCTCACGCCCGTCGCTCCCGATGTCAGGGCGCCACTCAGTTCGTGCTGGCCGCCCGTGGCATCACAACCTCCACGGAACAGCCACGCCACCGCGCCCACTGTTGGCCGCATCACGCCGTGTGTTGCCTGGCTGTCGATCGTTGTGAGGCGCCGCGTCCATGGCTGCTGACCTGTCTTGTCTGGGTGTCGTGAAGGAGCGTTGAGCCGGGTGGTGGTAAGGGCGAGGCTCTTGACCAGTGGTGGAGGGTGTGTATCGGAAGGCACTGATAACAGGAAACGATAGTGGTAGTGGTGTGGCAACGCTCCTTGACGGATTTTTAGCGGTGTCTTGCTTCACGTGCCAAGCAAGATGGCTAACGTTGGAGTGGTGGGTCAGACGGCCACCGTGACGCAGAGTTTTCACCAGCAGCAGGTCATGAGACAGCGCTCTGAGCGCATTGACCTCAAGACTCCTGAGGGTGACCTGGGTGACGTGGAGGCAGACTTCCAGAGTCTGGTGAACGAAATGGCAAAGGACAGTGGATCTGTGAAGTCCTTTAACGCCACTAATGTGAAGCAAGAGACCTTCATCTCCTCCTCGGTCAGCAAACAGTCATTTAACAGCACCAGCAGTAGCAGCAGCAGCAGCAGCAGCCATGTCATCAGCACGAAGCTCAATGGCGGTGTCAGTACTCAGATGCTGACGCAGGCCCCGGCGAGCCCCCAGACAGAGGTCCTGCAACCAAGCGTGCCTATCGCCTTGGAGACCGGAATGGTGACCGCCGTGCCTGCGCAGGTCATCCCCGATGAAGGGCAGCGAGGTGGGGGTGAGTCCGAGGTGGTGGTGGAGAAGCCCATGCGCGTGAGGGATCGCATCAAGAAAATCGAAAAGCAGCTGTCCACCGAGGAGATTCCCACCGGACCCCCGGAGGTGCTTGTGCCGCGCGGCCGCTCAGGTTCTGTCAAAAACTTGGCAGAGCAGTTCAATCAACCAAACGAGAGCACGCCGCCAATGCCCTCCGTCAATGCCTCGGCTTTCAAATACTCGAGAAGCCTGAGCGGCAGTTCCCCCTCGCTGACTGGCAGCTGCGGCGGCAGCACTACCAACCTCAGCGGGGAGGGCGTGGTGACCACGGAGTTCAAGAGTGTTAAGGAGATGGTGTCCTCTTTCTCTCAGCAGGAAGAATCCATTGTAGCCAAAAAAGTCGAGGGTGAATTCAAGAGTGTCAAAGAAACTGCGTCCATTTTCCAAGATCCGATCCAGCCCTTGACAACACCCATTCGACCTCCCGCTGCCTTCCTTACGGACGGGGAAGCTCCTCCTGCTGCTGAAGAAGTTGAAGTGCTGGAGCCAGTGGCCGTGCTACCGCCCGCCACCATGACGCGAAGTGCCCCAGCCCCGGCCCCTGCCAAGGCACCGGGTGCCGCCATTGCATCCCCGCAGTTCACGCCTATCCCTGCACCTGAAACTGTCCCGACTATCACGCCCAAACCTGAGGCCCCGGCGGCTGGGCCCAGCGCCCCTGACTCCCAGCCTACCCTTGTGCCAGAGCCAGCCTCCATTTATGAATTCACCCCCTCGCCTAAGACCGCCCCCACGCCCACGCCCTCGGTGCCTGAGCCAATAGCTCCAGTCGCCGAGCCCGCCCCTGTAGTGCCGCCCAGAGAAGCCAAGCCCATTGCGCCTCCCCCAGTGCCCACGAAGAACACTCAGAAGGAGAAGGCCGCCCCACCGCCCGCTGCTGCACCTCAGCCGGCAGCCACCCAGGCCAGCCCGGCACCGCCAGCTCTGAAGGAACAAGTGTCCGCTGAGGAGACAGCCGCCGCTGTCACGTTGACCAAGTCCTCCTCTGTGACGGCGAGCGAGTCCGAGAGAATATTTGAAGAGGCGCTCGCTGAAATTACTAAATACTCGGAGACTCTGTCCCAGACATCGACGGAGAGTCGCTCTACCTCTGCGGAGACTGTGGTGCAGCAGCCCATACAGTACTCTGCTCAGGTCAAGTGTGAAGTGAGGTCAAGGGTCAACACACCAGAGGTTCCTATTGTGCATGAACAGCTGCACCAGCAGATACATCAGGAACACCACCAACAAAAGCAAAACCTACAGCAACACGAACAGCAGCAGCAGAAACAAGTGAAACAAACTCAGAAACCAGTGCAGCAGCAACAGCAACAGCAGCAGCAGACCTCTACCAGCCAGAATTCGGTCGCCACTTCTCAAAAGAAAACTGAGATGAAGACAACAACCACCACTACCTCCACGTTTTCCTCCGCAGTGAACCAATCAAAGAGTTCCTCGGCGCAGATCCAGAGCAGCAAGGCCACCATCGCCAAGACTGCCGCCAAGCCTCCAAAGTTTGAACCGAGTGAGGGGCCACCAAAGTTCAGTCTCTTGCGAAGCAACAGCACCGGTAGCATGGGCAGCACCAAGGCCGTGGCCTCGGGGATGAAGCACGCTGGGAGTGACAAGGACTTACCCAAATTCAGCGTCAAGAAGGTCAAGAATAATTTGACCACGAATGCCAGTAAGTTTACCTTAGTCTGCCTTGAGTGTTTGAATCTTGCAATCTCTCTCGTGCCTCGTTCTCTTATGGCGCTAGAATTCAGGACTAAACATTGGCAGTCCTTAGCTGGCAGGTGTGTGAGAGGTAGCCTTCGTGTCCTTGACGTAAGGTGAAGGTCTGCCTGGCTCGCAGCAGCCGAGGAAATTTGCTTTCTTCCTCGATATTCAGTTAGCTTCAGAAAACTTCACATGACTGGTTCACAAGACTTTCATTAACAAGACTCTGGTTGAAGTGTGCGTGTGTGTGTGTGTGTATGTGTGTGTGTGTGTGTGTGTGTGTGTGTGTGTGTGTGTGTGTGTGTGTGTGTGTGTGTGTGTGTGTGTGTGTGTGTGGATGCGAGTGAGTGTGAGTGTGTGTGTATGAGTGAGTGAGGGAGCCCGGCCAATTGGTTGAGTGGGGGTAAAGGTGGGCGGTACTGCGCTAAGATAACACCTGGACAAGTTGGCCCATAAGTGCTGTAGGCAAACAGGTATAAGGCGTGAGGGCGGCCGCTCCTTTCCTGGCGCTATATCTGCGGTCTTATTGTGTGCGGTGTGATGGTGATCTGGGCGAGGGAAGGAAGAAAGGAGGCAGTGAGGAAAGTAAGAAAAGGGTTGGTAGCAGCGTACTACGAGTAGGTCGTTGCTCTTCGTCTTGTCCTTGTTGGAGAGCTCACATGCCTTTAGACTGCTCACGTACTACCTTCTACAGGATATTCTTCCTGACAGTGCATTTACATAAACAATAGAAACGTTTATTAGACTTTTTTGAGTTATCAGGTAAATCTTTTCACGCGTAATGATATTTCAGATAGAAACATTTATACATGCGTAACCAGAGATACATTGTGCTATTCACATTCCTGTATATGGTGTACCATAAAAATATTGTCGAGGATACTAATTATTTTTACATTTAGAGAGATTTTATTTGAAGTATGTATTCTCATATGTTAAAGCCGACTCACAGAAGACGGGAGGATGAGCGTCATAAGGCACCTTTATGCAATGGGTCACGGAGACTGAACCCAATGCACCAATTACACGAATGTCACAACACAGATAACGGAAATCCAACTAATGTTTGGAATTATCATAGCTTAGGAAGGCTGACGTCACCTCACCTGGTAGTTATCATTCGGCCATACACCCGCCATGAGCTGGCAATATTGACTTGATTCCCGAGTCTCGTGCAGTTGGATTTGAACCAAACATCGTTGAGGTCCGGACCCAAAGCTGAGTCCGAGTGTTGGGCAAGCCAGGGCGGGGGACAGGTGGTGGTGGGTGGATCTTACATCACAATGCGTGCAGGACATTCCATCTAAGTACGAGGAGGAGAGTGCAGCGTTGTCTCCTGAAGCGAGAGTACGCCGGTAGCATTGGCTGGTAGGATGTTCAAGCAGAAAGTTCATTTTCCGTGATTTTAATGGTGCAGAAAACCGAATTAGACAAAATAATGTTATTGGTGATTCTAGCGTCATCAAAAGACCTGTGATGATGACGGTGAAAGCTAATTCATGATACTAATGATACAAAAAATTGAGTGATTATGGTGGTAAAAAGAACGATATAACATGAAGAAAGATATCAGAATAAACAGAATTATGCGGATCACGCCAGACCTGAATTAGCAAGAGCGAGGTTATATTCACAATGCGAAATCATTAATAGTAAAAACACATACGATATTAATAAGTCGGAATATATCTTGACTGTGATTTTGAAACCGTAGTCGGTCTTTCCTTCACTGTCGTTCCAGCCTCTCATCCAAGTAGCTCATCACTCACTCTAGTTATCCTCCTGATTCCAAACACATTTACTGCCTCCTTCCGTCCCACTCACTCCACCTGCACCGCTTAATACTCTAAGACTTAATCTGTCAAGTGGGGACATACTTGGTCCTCAAGAGCCTTCTGCCACCCTTGGCCTGCCGAGACTTGCTGGCCTTAGTGAGGGATGTGTGAGGCATATACCTAAAGCTGTGGCGTCTGACCTACAGAGATCAGAGTGTTCGGTGATGCGTCAGGGTTGGTAGTGGCACAGAGGCTATCACAGCGCCAGAGTCATCAATGGAGAGAGTCAGATAGATAGATAGTAGATAGATGAATATATATATGGATAAATAGATACAGGTGAGTAGATGGACTGGTAGGTAAATTTTTAGGTAAGAAGATGGATGCAGATGATTATTGTTTTCAAAGATGCAATCTATTAAAAGAAATATTACAAAGACAAACATTTCCTTATAAATAATTGAATGAAAATCTAAAGTGTACTATCAACGCATTCTCTTCATGGATAAAAAAAAATGTAAAGAAAAGAAAAAAGTATGAAATACAGGTATATGGAAAAGAAATCACACATCATGCATCTCCCTTCCTACCTACGCCATTTCTATATATATGCAGTACTTGCCAGTCAGTGCTTACGAAAATTATACAATACACACACAGTCACATGCACACACACACACACACATCCACAGTCACACACTTAAAACGCACACATGTAAGAAAATACTCCAGAAAATGCTTTACATTGAACCCTTCTCCCTCCAGTCCTTGCGATTCACTAGCCGAGCCAGAAATATGTGTGTTAAAACGTGCCTGATGAAGGATGGCAGACGCGCTCGTTATCATGGAGTACATTGATCTCTGCAAGGTCGCCGCGTCAGTCAGAGCGCGAGACTGACCTTGATTGAGATCCCCAGTTAACTGCTGCCAATCGCATCCACGCCACTGCTTGGGATCAAAGCTTAATGTCTTGCTGTAATAGGTTCTGATACTGTGCCTGTTTTGTATAATGATTCAATTTCTACAGTGATTATGCCTCTGAAATTATGGTGTTTAACTGATAACTACCGATGGAAACTCAATTTTGAAATTCAGACATTTTTTCTTAATTGAGTGGCGGTGCATCTCTCTGTGATTTTGTTGATAACTATTGTTAGACACGAAAATTTTCAAACAATATCATTATACGCCCACTTCCTGGTAATATGTGTGTGTGTGTGTGTGTGTGTGTGTGTGTGTGTGTGTGTGTGTGTGTGTGAGTGTGCGTGCACAAACGACAAATTTATTGATATTCATTATTATTGTTATTTATTATCATCATCATCATCATCATCATTATATTAACATCGCAACAAAGTAACAGGAAGTGACGCAATATGAGCACATCTTTTAATGATTATAGTTTACTGCGCCGTTGACTTTTAATGCATTACCTAACTAAGGTTAGAACTTTTGTACATGTACCTGCCTGCCCCCTCAGAAAACACACACACACACACACACACACACACACACACACACACACACACACACACACACACACACACACACACACACACACACACACACACACACACACACACACACACACACACACACACACACACACATAAAACTGTCACAACCACCACCACCACCCCCAACACCACCACCACCACCACCACCACCACCACCACCACCACCACCACCACCACCACCACCACCACCACCACCTCTTCTATTGCGCTTTGGAAACTGGCAGAGGGACCCACGAACTGTAACTCGTAAATGAAAGTTGAAGATATTTAAACATGCAAACTGAGGAAAGGTGGAGGAGGATTTATATAAACTAAGGAGAAACATACATACATACATACATACATACAGACAGACAGACAGAGAGACAGAGATAGAGACAAAGAGAAGGAAAAATAGATACAAGGCTAGGAGAGGGTGAGGGTGAAATAATGAATCAAGGGAGAGAGGATGAGGGGTGAGGAAGGAAAAAGGCAGAGGAGGGAGGAGGAGATCTTGCAGGTAGGAAGAGACTAATTCACCGTATTTCCTGGTGGACTGGTTTCCCTCAGGTGTGTGTTGGGGGCGTCAGGTGAGCGGGAGTGAGCCAGGTGTGAGGAGGAGTACTCGCTCAGGTGTGCTCAGGCTGCCTCTGTTATCCGTCCACTCATCTTCTCTGTTACCTTTTTGTTTTATTCTTCACCGCGTTACGGTTTTGCATAAATGGATTAGTGTTTTTTTTATTTTAAATTAATTAATGTACTTTTTATTGTTAACGAAAGATGAAGCAATATAAACTAGGAGATAACTTGAAATTTCACCCTTAACCCTTTCAGTACTGGGACGCATTTTTAACCTTGAGTTTTGTGTGTGATTAGAGGATTTTGTTTACATTAGAAGGGATTTCTGGAGGTCAAAAGATTAATAGCCAGAATTTTCACTTTTTTAATCCCCTACACAAGTGCCTAAATCTCAATAAAATCACCAAATAGTAACGATAATGAATATAAAAAAAACATGTCTTGATACTGAAGAGGTTAAACGAAAATGTCATAGGAAAAAGAAACACATAAGATTTTCCATATATATACTGATTTTTTTTTTTTAATATCCATCGAGTATATTTCCCTAAAAGATACTCATCCTCTTTTCGTTTCTCGCTGATCGTCACTAAGTACATATTCGCCACGTGTTCCTGTGTTCGTCTCTTTCCCTTCATCTGTATTGTTTTGCGTATTGTGAATCCTCCGCGTGACTGTTTCTTTCTCGCCGACACTTCCTTTCCCGGAACCGCCCATGTGTACCTAATGACTTGCCTTGTACGGAGGGGAGAAGGTGGAAGGGGGGAAAGTGCAGAGAGGAAGGTGGCGGGGTGCGGTTGAGTGGCGGGAAGCGGCGTCTCTTGTATTGTGTGGAGGAGGCTTAGGAGGCAACGGGGAGTGTTTACCTGTGTACCCACTAGTTAATTAGAGTCGTAGATACGATGCACAGGTGACCGAAGCAGACTCTCTACCTTGATTTTAAGTATACCTGAAGATACATGACCGCGACCACACACACACACACACACACACACACACACACACACACACACACACACACACACACACACACACACACACACACACACACACACACACACACACACACACACACACACACACACACATGCATGCAATTATACGATTATTTGTATATGCGTTTGTGAAGAAAAAGCTCTTGAAGACTTTTAGCGTAAGTTACGAGTGACCGCACACCTGCTAGTCATTTATATAATGGTACCAGGCTGCACTGAAAGTAAATGCGCTACTTGGCCCGTATTTGGCGGTGAGGGGAGGGTGGGTGGCGCGTCGAGACTGGAGGATGAAGGGAAGAGGGTGAGTGAGTAAGTGTGCTAGGGTGAGGGAGGGTATCACTGGCGCGCGGCAGGAAGGGTGAGGGAGTGACAGGACGAAGCTGAAATCGGTGAGGATGAGAAGAATGAGAGGAAGGAAGGGTAATGATTTGAGAACATAAATTTGAATTACCGAATGGAAAATGGGAGAGTATGAATGGTTTTTAATGATGTTCTAGAATTTGAATGATTATTTGGTTTACTGTAGGTGTGTAGGTAGTGCCTCTCTCTCTCTCTCTCTCTCTCTCTCTCTCTCTCTCTCTCTCTCTCTCTCTCTCTCTCTCTCTCTCTCTCTCTCTCTGTCCTATATCTACCAGGTTTCGTCTTAAACTTTGAAAAACGCTTACAATCATCTCATCCACGACCATAATTAGAGAGAGAGAGAGAGAGAGAGAGAGAGAGAGAGAGAGAGAGAGAGAGAGTCAATTCTGTCCAAGCGGAGGGTGATGTCATGTCGGCAGAGTGTTGGAAGAGCTCGTCGCCGGCCAGCCAGCCTCTGCCGCAGCTTTCCTCCTCCTCCTCCTCTCCTCCTCGCTCACCGCTCAATATAGGCGCCGCGCCGTGGGTCCTCATCGCCTTGACTCGCCGCCGCCCAGCCTCGGGTACGCGGCGCCGACGGCTAAAGGAAGACGGCCCGGCACAAAAAATTATTCCCAAAGTTACGTTGTTTGGACTGGCGAGTGAGTGAGTCAACTGGAGCAGCTAATGAAGACTGTCTGAACGGTACTGCCTTGTTTTTCAGCCGTGTGGGTACTTGCCGGGGTGGAGGAATGGGGAGAATAGATACTAGATGATGTTGTGGGTGGAGGTATAGGGGGAGGAGGAGGAGGAGGAGGAGGATGGTTTTTGTAAAGCTGACGGAAGGGAGGAGAGGGTGAGTATTTCAAGACCAAGGTAGCTTCTCTTCCTGTGCTGCTTATGTGGCGGACTCACTCATTCACTCATTTCTCACTCCTCCTCCTCCTCCTCCTCCTCCTCCTCCTCCTCCTCCTCCTCCTCCTCCTCCTCCTCCTCCTCCTCCTCCTCCTCCTCCTCTTCCTATTTACCTTATACAGAAGTGGATAGAGTGAGTGTAGGAGCGTCACATAATTGGCGATGTCATGGTGGGTTTATCACGTGACTCAGCTCTGGTATGGGATAGGAGAGGAGACAGAGAAGGAGAATGAGATAGAAAACAGGTGACAGGAGTTATGAATGGGAGGCGGAGGAGACAAGTAATGAGAGACGGTACGAGTAGTGAGGGGAGGTAGTGAAATCTGGTTAGGACAAGTTGAGGAAAGGAAAGACAAGGAAAGATCAAGTGTGCGAGTTAAGAAAGTGAGATAGATTGGGAGAAGAAAAAAATTACAAGAGTATTTAACGTGAGGGTTGTATGGGAAACTTGAGGAAGAGAAGCGAGAGACTGAGAGAACTGCTGTAGGTAAATAAGGAGAGGAAGAGTTAGAGGGTAATTTCGTAGGGCAGACAGTGATGGTGAGGGAAGGTTGAGGAAGATTAATAAAAGGTTCAAACCGGCAAAGTGAAACAGGCTGCGGGAAAAAAAAAAACATTGAAAAAGCAGATAAGAAAAAAAAATCCATGATGGACAGCAGGGACTGGAATGGCAATGAAGGAGATAACGGGACATAGAAAGTAAAATTTGATAGTAGTAAATGAAGAAACGGAAAAAAAAACAATAACATTCATCAATAGAAATATGAAAAAAAGTGAAAATTTTTGAAGAAACATTAAAGTAAACATCTTTTTTAGACTTGTGCCAGTGCTGTGCCCTTTCCACGATCTGTTTACAGTACGTACTCTTAATTAAGCCAAGTTTTAATGAGGCAAAGGGAGCACACGCTTGATATGAATTTTCAAAGAGATGGTGGCGTGGCTGTAAATTTGCTTCTGAATTGGCTTAGTCTCCTGGCTTCGCTTGGTGGTCCCGCGTGGTGGCTTGAAAGTGTCTTGCAGCACCGGCACACTTTGCGTCTGTACTTATTTGCTTGTGTGACATCACGACCAGCAAAGAACACGAGGATCTATTGCACCTGTCCTCGCCAACACTGACTGTCCACCCCGCCGGCTATGAATAGGCAACATCACCACCACCAATAGTAACAACAATAAAGGAACAGTTGTAGTAGTAGTAGTAGTAGTAGTAGTAGTAGTAGTAGTAGCAATTGTAGTGGTAGTATCATAGAAGGAGCTGGCTTCATACCAAGTAATTTGTCTCCTTTCCTAAATAATGTTACACAACAGACTAAGAAAAGCATAACCGAGAGTACCACTTTACTCGTCCAACCTTGAAAATACACTAGGAAAGAAAAAAAAACAAATGAATTCATACGAATATCTAAAAAGCCAAACACGACCTTCTAATAATTATTGTAGCGCATCTGTGGCACACGGTATTCCGGTGAACTAATTCCCTGCAGCCCGCGACTCAACCTTGTCCCGCGCCGATGATTGATGTATTGGTTTATATCAGTGGCGTTGTGTTTGTCGGAGTAATTCATTTGTACACCATGCTGGAGAGACTTTGCTGCATGAGCTGTGTAATTAATTAGGCGGGTTTACTGTGTGTGTGTGTGTGTGTGTGTGTGTGTGTGTGTGTGTGTGTTTGCTTAAGTGTACGTTTGTGTACGTGTGAAACGACACGTAAGGCTGAGGTACGCTGTAAGGACGCGACCTTGGGGGCATCATCAGAGAGAGAGAGAGAGAGAGAGAGAGAGAGAGAGAGAGAGAGAGAGAGAGAGACTAAATGAATGAATAAACAGATAAATAAAAAGAAGTAGAAAAGCTAGTTAGAATTTATAAAATACATGAATTTCTGGGTGGCGGCGTGGGTGCTGACGCCTGTAGGTTGGACATTGAGATCAGCATTGGGCAGGCTGCTGATGCGGAGGACATGAGGGTGGCACTCCCCGCCTGGCCTGCAGATAAGCCGGGATGGAACTAACTCACTGGTCACGTTTACTCACCAAACCCTACACCCCACTGAGTCATGGAGTTTGGGAAGGCATAATGGTTGAAACTTATACATATTCATTATTCACGATGCAGAAGTTTGAATTTAGTTGACACAATAAAGCATCGTGTGTGTATCTTATGTTCTTCACTGTAGTAGAATTCCCACCCATGGATGACCATTGGAATATAAATAATAGCGAAAAGAAAGTTACTAGAGGGCAGTGGGAGTCTTA
>NC_059294.1:28222811-28240311 GCF_017591435.1 Portunus trituberculatus
GAGAGAGAGAGAGAGAGGTTAATGTTATATATTGATAAAAGAGTGATTTATATTGTATCAGATATAAACTAATTCACTCTGGTTTCATAAATACTAGAGTTTAAATCAATCTCTCTCTCTCTCTCTCTCTCTCTCTCTCTCTCTCTCTCTCTCTCTCTCTCTCTCTCTCTCTCTCTCTCTACACTACCAATTCCAACGTTATCTTTCTGCTTTATTCGTCCTCCCACTACTAACATGTCTTCTGTGAGGTGCTGGAGTAGAAATGGCCATAGGGGGGAAGGCGTTTCTATACAAGGTAATGGACACTTCTCTCTTACCCTTTATTTTGTGATCCTGTTGTGAGGTAGTAAAGTGTTGCCCAACGTACATAGGCTCTTTGGGACTTATTGGAGCTGAACGGAGGGTGGAGCTGGTGGTAATAGTAGTAGTGGTGGTGGATGTGATGGTGGTGGGCATTGTTGTGAGTCAGGGATAGTGGTGTTGATGGTGATTGAGTGGTGATGTTGTTGGGTAGGGAATGGGTGAGAGTCCTTATAGTGTTGGTTGTGTTGGTGTGAGAGTAATAGTGGATGATTTTGTCTGTGGTGATGGTAAGAGTTGTGGTGGTGGTGGATGGTGATGGTTCTAGAACAATGATGGTGTTTGTTGTAATTAGTTGTTCTTGTGGTGCCAGAGGAAGATAATGATGATAAATGGACTTAAAAGGGAAATAAAACAATGTTGTGCTAGTTAGTTAACAAGAAAAGCAAATAAAATGAAAAAATGCTTACCTATTTTTATAAACTGTATAGGTGAAATGCAGCTAAACAGTCGGATGGTTGATGAATTGAAGGCGAGACGAGTAGAAAGACTTGCTTCAGAATTACATTGTGTCATTAACTTTGTGTTGGAATCAAGGGAACGTTGTAATCTTGTCTTTTTTTATTTTGTATTTTTCTGCATTTTTTTTCTTTTCTTTTTTTTCACCCTTCCCTTTTCCTGTCTGTATTCTCTTCCTTTCCATGTGTTTTGTTGCCTTAACCTTGCAAGAAACACGTCTGCCTACACCTGTGGAAATTTTACACAATGATATATATGAAAAAGGTCCTTAAATCGAGAATGAGAAGATATCCTACTCGTTTACTATTAAATAAAACTCCTACACAATAAATACATAGATACATAAATAAATGAATGGAAAATAAATAAAGGCTTTTGGATTCAGTAGAAGATGAAGGGAATGAACTTAGTAATCAATGAATAGGAAACATGAAAGAAATAGGACAGTATTATTTACAGTAATGATAGGTAAACGGTATTAGTAATTAGTATGTTGTTGTGAAATTATTAGGAAAAAAAAAAATGGGTATAATTGTTTATAGTAATGGTGGGTGAAAATAAATTACTGGTGCGTTGTCAGTAGGAAACTTGCAAATAATAATCAGTAGAAGAAATAAAAGGAACGGAAGGTGAACATAGGCAAGTGCTGACTGTACAGAGGCAGCCACGTGTATATCCCCTTACATGTGCCCTTTAAAAAGTTCGTATGTTCTTAAATACACTAATGCTTAATGTATGTATGTTTGTATGTGTGTAATGACTGTGCCTTATATACACGCATCTTTGGAAGTACTGAATAGACAGAGGCAGCCACGTGTATAACCCCTTACAATTTCCCTTTAAAAAGTTCCTGAGTTCTTAAATACATCAAAGCAGATTGTATGTATGTTTGTATGTGTGTAATGACTGTGCCCTATGTACTCGCATCTTTGGCTGACGTTTATACACTTTATAGAGAGCCAGCACTTAAGTGGGCCTTTTTTTTTTTTCTTTCTTTCTTTTTGCCCTTGACTGGCCCTCTTCCTTACGAAAAAATAAATATCACCTTAAATTTCCCTTTAGAAAGTTCCCATGTTCTTAAATACACCAAAGCAGATTGTATGTATGTTTGTATGTGTGTAATGAGTGTGCCCTATATACTCACATCTTTGACAGCGAGGCATGACCCAGAGCCACTAATGTATCACTAGCCAAGGTCACGTACGCTTGTAATAGTTATAAAAAATGTGCATATAATGAGGTTACTGCGTGTTCATTTTTTTTTTTTTAGCGTGTTTATCTTGTCACTTGATTATTTTTAGGTCCATCGTGACTTCATTATTCATTTTGTTTGGTGCCTTTTTAGTGTCGGTATATTTATGGTCTCTCTCTCTCTCTCTCTCTCTCTCTCTCTCTCTCTCTCTCTCTCTCTCTCTCTCTCTCTCTCTCTCTCTCTCTCTCTCTCTCTCTCTCTCTCTCTCTCTCTCTCTCTCTCTCTCTCTCTCTCTCTCTCTCTCTGTATAGCGATGTGTGTCCCTCTAAATAGAACAAGTGGGCGTCAGTGGAGAGTTCTGTCACCGTCACCAGAGAGAGAGAGAGACTGACTTTTGTAGAGTCGCACTCCTAATCTCTTGCGCTAAATTTCACCAAGGCGTAGCGTTTTTGTAGTCCTGTAGTCTCTCTCTCTCTCTCTCTCTCTCTCTCTCTCTCTCTCTCTCTCTCTCTCTCTCTCTCTCTCTCTTTTCTTTATTTTCTGTCCTTTATAAATTCCTTTTTTTAGACATTTCCATCAATATGCTTAATATTTTACCTAAAGGTCCTTCCTTACTTTATTTTCTCCTTTCTTTGTCAGTTTTTACACGTTTTTGCTTTCATTTTTCAGTCTCTTTTATGTCGTTTCTATTTCTCTTTTTTTGTCTTTTTTCTATATTTTCTTTTTGTAGTTGTTTACTTTTCTTCTTACATATAATCTTCATTCTTTGTCATGTGGTCTCTCTCTCTCTCTCTCTCTCTCTCTCTCTCTCTCTCTCTCTCTCTCTCTCTCTCTCTCTCTCTCTCTCTCTCTCTCTCTCTCTCTCTCTCTCTCTCTCTATCTCTCTCTCTCTCTCTCTCTCTCTCTCTCTCTCTCTCTCTCTCTACTCTCTAATCCGCTGACGTTTCTGACATTCTCATCTTTCTCTCCTCCCTTGTTTCTCTCCTTCCGAACTTTCACATTTTACCTCAGCTCTCTCATTTTCTCTTTCTCTCTTTCTCTTCTCCTCTCCTCCACTTTCTCCCCTCGTCTTTCTTTTTTTGTGTCTCATTTCTTACTTTCATTCTGCATGTGTTTCATTTTTGGATTTCACACGTAATTCTTTTTGTCCGTAATCATTTTGCTTTTTATTTAGTTTGTTACCTCGTTGTCCTCAATTTCCCTATAACTTCTTTTACTTTCTTTTCCGTTATCTCTCTCTATGTATTTTCCTCCTTTCTTCTTGTCTAATTCTTTCCTGGAAGTGATACAAAGAAGACTGTTTCTGTATTTCGTTGACTTCGTAATGAATAGTCGTTTACATTTTAGTTGCACGTAAATTTTCTCATTCCCATTTTGTTTTTTATGCTTGTGTGTTTTTCTTGTTGCCTTTTTTTTTTATTATTTGCACCATGTGGGCTTTTCACGGGAATTTATGGGCAAAAGGGGATACTTTTTTGGGGGTACCTTCTATCTCAAGGCCCACCCGCTAGGAAACCGTTGCCCCGAGTGAGGAAGCCCAACCTACACTCGGACCGTGGGCAGGATTCGAACCCGTGCGCTTGGAGACCCCTCGCATGGTTCCACTGTACCACGGCTGCCTCCATATATCTATGTATTCTTTATGTTAGATTTGCGTATTTTGTTTTATGTTTAGTTTAGTTATTTTTCCCACATATTGTCCGGACAACTTTAAACGTGGAGAAGTCAGCGAATTATTCTTCATTACTCCTCTAATGCTCACTGTTCTTAACCTTCTAATATGTGTACTGTTTTGCATTAGATTCAGCGCAGTTACTATCACTCAAACGAAAAATTATCTGAAGTTTATTTCCTAAGTGTTTTTTTTCATTAACCACTTGAGTACCATGACGTGTTTCTATATTTATTCTGCCTACTATTTGGTGATCTTATACAGCTTCAGAAACTCATGTAGGGGATCAGAATAGTGAAGACTCTGGCCATTAATATTCTGACCTCCATAGACCGTTTCTAATGTCAATAAAATGGTCTAATTATACACAAATTTCAAGGTAAAAATGTGTCCCAGTATTGAAGAGGTTAAATTTTTGCTTTCTTATCTGCTGTATAGGATGTAAATTCGTGCTACCCTTATGTACAGTTACCGTTACTTAACTCCTTCAGTACCACGACGTGTCTTCACATCAATTTTGCTTACTATTTGGTGATTTTAACTCATGTTGGGATTGAAATAGTGAAGACTGGCCATTAATCCTTAGATCTCCATAGACAGTTTTTAATTTCAATAAAATGATCTTATCGTACACAAATCTCAAGGTAAAAATGTGTTCCATTATCGAAGGTGTTAAATAAGAGCCTTTTAATGAAGCTTATTTCTGAAGTGTTGGTGTGGCAGTATCTATTAGCGGGTGGGCGGGATAACACTGCGGCTTGCTATTAATAGACGAATAAAGAACGCTGGCAGCAGGACGCCATCCACGCCCTCACCGCCACGCCGCCGACTCCTGTCAAAAGTCTTATCTTAAGCATAATGTGTCTTAATATAGCTTCAGCAAACTCGCGTCACGGTGAAAAGGCAATTCCCTCGTTTTCATAAGCCGGCGCCGCCCCTGCTGTAAGACTACATTTGCTTCCCTCCTCTTGCCTTGCTCTCTCTTTTGGTCTCTTCACACTCATCCTCTTATGTGGCCATGTCCACCTCTTGTGTCCTTTGTCTCTCCTTGTATCTATCTTCTCCTGATCTTTTTCCATTCTTTTTGTGTTAATTCTCTACTTTTCTCTGTTATGTTGTTGTTTTACCTTTTCCATTGTTTTTTATCTCTTAATATTCCTAGTATCCCTCTTTTTTTTCGTGTTCTTCGTCGAGTTATTTACAAGACTAGGTAGCTAAACTGGTACCTTTATATGCTTTGTGGTCCTTCGTGTCTTTTTGTCGCATGTATTCCAGTCTACTTATGTATACTGCTGTCCATTTCCTCGTCGTCGTCCTCCTCTTATTCTTCCCACTCCTATTGTTCTTCTTCCTCCCTCACTGTTTCTGCTTCACGGCCACGCCCCTCAAATTCACGGGGCCCGGGAAAGCCCCTCGAGCTTGGGAGCGTCGGAGTCTCGTGTTCTCATAATCCGGTGTTTAAACGACTCGTGTGTCAGAGGGGGAGTAATTTACGGCTGTGAAAAGCGTAACAGTCCCTTATGCATTACGTAATTGTTTTTTCCTGAGCGTATTAAGTAGAAGCGTGAAGTGTTAGGTTATAATGTACTTGTTTTCGTTTATTTATTTTTCATTCTTTTCGTAACTTAGTCGCTTTTTATTTATTTTTATTTATATTTATTGTTCTCTATTTCTTTGGCTGGGCTCGTTATGAAAATACCTCACCACCTGTTATGGTAATTGAAACGTCATTACAGCATTCACTTCACCAGTTCTTTATTCACGTCTCTCAAACATCCCTATGGTATCTTAGTCGTTTTTTTTCTAGGGTTTATATGTGTTGTTCTCTACTTCTTTGGCTGGGCTCGTTATGAAAATACCTTGCCACCTGCCACAGTAATTAAAATAATTTCAACATTCGCGTCTATGAAACATCTCTACCGCACTACAAGTCGTACATTTTCTCATCTTATTCTCAGTCTTCCTTATGACTCGGTACTAAAACTTGACCGATGCTCTATTTACGTCTAACAAACATCCCTATCGTACTATCATTCATATATTTATCTCATCCTATTCTCAATCTCCCTTATGACTCTACTAAATAAGTGACTGCTAAGGCTACTCCATTCATCCATCACTATTTGAGAACTAATATCATCCAATCTCTTTTCCCATATCTAACTTCAAAACTCTTAATCGTGTAATTCCTTCTCATCCATAAATCTGTCTATAGTATCGTTTTAAATCTCCGTAATGCCTCGAGACTAACATCATAATTGCAGAGTCTTATATTCATCAAAAACTCTATTTCTTACTGTCACTTTCTTCATTAATTTTATCGACCTGGTATTTCTTGCTCACCATTTCTTGCTCACCACTTCTCGTTCACCATTTCTCGTTCACCACCTTTCACTACCCCGCCACTCACACCGCCCAGACAACCGGCCATATTCTCTGCACCGTCCTCTATACACTCAGTGGCTATCATCAGTGTTCCCAACATATACCAGCCAACAACACCTCTCCCTTCCATCCCGCGTCCTCCATCGCCAGAGAACGTATGTCCCTCCTGCCTCTCTCTTATCTCCTCTACCAGCATTCTTTTCCTTACTCATCCTTATCTGGGTTTCTTTCTCTTACTTTATTTTCCTTTATTGTGCTGTAGTGTGCACTGATTTTCATTGTATTGCTATTTTATTTAGAAATTTAGTTTTTTTCCTGTCTTCCTCTCCTATTTTCCTCTAAATATTTCTTATTTTTCCTATCATTCCTCTATTAATCTCTCTTTTTTTACATTCCTATTTTTTTAATTCTCATGTCTTTTGCCTTCCTTCTTTTCTCCTCCGATTGTTACCATTTTGCCTCTCCTTCCTCTATTAATCTCTCTCTTTTTTTTCCATTCCTGTTTCTTTTTTTCGTCTCTTGCCTATTTTCTTCTCCTCTCCTTCTGTTACCCTTCATTTCAGCGGCGTACTGTTTACACCTCTTTCTCTTTTATTCTCCTCCTCCTCCTCCTCCTCCTTCTCCTTCCCTTCACTCACTAGCCACTGCACCTGTCCTTCCTCCCCCTCACCTGTATTACTGTTCCCTCCCTTCCTTCCTCCCTTGCCGCTCTCCTTCTCCTCCTTCCCCTTCTTGTTTTGTCTTCTACTCGTATTGTGTTACTTTCTCTCTCTCTCTCTCTCTCTCTCTCTCTCTCTCTCTCTCTCTCTCTCTCTCTCTCTCTCTCTCTCTCTCTCTCTCTCTCTCTCTCTCTCTCTCTCTCTCTCACCCAAGTACCGTGTAATTATTTACTTCTCCCCCCTCCTGTTTACTTTGTGTGTGTGTGTGTGTGTGTGTGTGTGTGTGTGTGTGTGTGTGTGTGTGTGTGTGTGTGTGTGTGTGTGTGTGTGTGTGTGTTGAGAGAGAGAGAGAGAGAGAGAGAGAGAGAGAGAGAGAGAGAGAGAGAGAGAGAGAGAGAGAGAGGTAGCAGCGGTATCCCCAAACACTGTAGACCTTTATTACTCACTTTGAACTCCTAGAAAACGAAAAAAAAAAACATTAAGAGATTAAAAGAAAAAAAAAAAAAACATAAAACCTTGACCTTCTTAGAGGCTTGATTAACTCATGACTTATTCCTCCTCCTCCTCCTCCTCCTCCTCCTCCTCCTCCTCCTCCTCCTCCTCCTCCTCCTCCTCCTCCTCCTCCTCCTCCTCCTCCTCCTCCTCCTCCTCCCAACACGGCTACACCCTCCCTTGCCCTTCCAATAGCCCAGGGTCAGCTGCCAAGTGCCTACACCTCATTGTAAAGTGTAAAAATACTGTTGACTGACCCGTGTGTGTGTGTGTGTGTGTGTGTGTGTGTGTGTGTGTGTGTGTGTGTGTGTGTGTGTGTGTGTGTGTGTGTGTGTGTGTGTGTGTGTGATGGAAGGTGGTCGTAAGAACTTTTTATACCAAGGGAGAGAGAGAGAGAGAGAGAGAGAGAGAGGGAGAGGGTGGTGGGAGGTGGGAAGGTGGGAGGAGGGATTGAACGGAGGTATAGAGAAAGGGTAAATGGAGAGAGAGAAAATATTGTGAGACAGGTGGCGATGAAGGGACGGTGAGTTGGGTCACGGTAAAGGATGGAACTATATAGAGAGAAAACAGAAGAAATATGTGTGCGAAATAAATGTCAAAATAGGACGAAGAGGAAGAAAAATGTGATTGCGCCCAGATAAAAATGTTGTGAAGACAGAAATATAGGTGAAATAAATGTACTGATAATATTTTTACATTAAGGAAAAACAATAGGAAAATGAGGATAAAAAAGATGAAGAATATAATTGTGATGAGCTAAATAGTGAAAATAGAATTGAAGAACATGCACCACCCTAGAAAAAAATATTGATTGATGAAAGTAAATAGAGAAAGAAAACAAAGGAAAATACTAATAGAAGACAAAGAAAAATACAGAAATGGAGACATTGTAGTAAAATATGGAAATATCTGTACCTGGAGAGAAAGACCCAAACTGTAGCAAAGGTGATATAAAAGAAAATAATGTGTCAAGGTAGAGAAAACACACAAAAAATGTATGCACCTCACACGGTACTAAAATAAAACACCATATAAAAGAATTCATGTTACAAAATAAGACATAAATTTGAAGGAAACGCCGCAAAAAATTGTACCACCAACCGAATTGTGAGAGAAAAATACAAGGTTAACTTACTGAAAACACACAAAACGCATATCACTCCTACAGAATCAAAAAAATTGTACCACTAACCGAAATATGAGAGAAAATAATGAAGTTAACTTACGGAAAGCACAAAAAACACATATCACTCCAACGAACGCAAAAAATTGTACCACCAACCGAAATGTGAGAGAAAATACGAGGTTAACTTACTGAAAACACTGAAAAAAGCATATCACTCTAACGAAAAAAATAGTAAAAAGAAAAAATAATATTGGTTAGAATCTAGAGAAGCCCACTTTACAAGACAAGATGTACAATTGAAGGAAAAAACCCTCAAAACTGTACCATTCACCAAAATGTGACGAAAAATATGGAGCTAACTTACAGAAAACACACACAGGAATAAAAAAAAATACAAAACACACACCAGAACGAAATATAACAAAAAATAGGTTAGAATTTAGAAACACACATTACAAAACAAGATATACAATTGAAGGAAAAACCCTAAAAAATATCATTCACTCAAAAATAGATACATCACGTAATGAAACCACAATAGAAAAAAAATAAGGGTTAAAATCAAGAAATAAAAAAATATATATATATATATATATATATATATATATATATATATATATATATATATATATATATATATATATATATAGCTGAAGATAAGACATTATTTCACAATAAACACAAATAGATATATAACGTAATGAAACCACAATAGAAAAAAAAATGAGGGTTAAAAATCAAGAAACCAATAGAAAAACACATCAAAATATATAAATAACAGAACACAGGACTTTATTTCACAGTAAGCATGAATACATATATGACATAACGAAACACAATAGAAAAAATAAGAGTTAAAAATCAAGAAACCAAGAGAAAAACACATCAAAATATATATATATGTATCCCAGCCCACCCACACTACTGAAATAACCCATTAGTCAAAGAATTAATTACACTCAACGCTGCATAAAGTTAGCGGTGCCATCAATCTTCACCACGTTAACGAGCGCTTTCTTCCTTCCTTCCCGCAGGAGTGTGGTCGCCGGGCAGGACTGAGAAAGACGATTCGGGTCCCTCCAAGATCGACGCCCCAGACCTTCCCTCCTTCAAAGACCAGCCTAAAGTGTGGACGCCGAGGGGTGAGTCTTTCTGAAGCGTCATCTTGGGTGTTGTGTCGAGGATTTGGTGTTTCTTAGGGGTTATTTGGGGTTCGATTAATCTTCTGGTTTTTCGTTTCTTTTTTTGTGTTGTTTGTGTGTATTTGTAATTGAAGAGGTTAGAGTTAGTGTGAAGGTTTGTTTTTGCTCTCTTTATGATTGTTTTTATTTTCCATTTTCTTTTTTCTTTTCTTTTTTTTTCATTGATGTTTATCTCACGAAGGAAAAATTTCGAGTGTTGTGTCGAGGTTATGGTGATTCTAATGGTGGTTATTTATTGATTTATTTATTTTTTCTTTCCCTTTTCTTTTTGATGCTCGTGTGTTTTGTAATGGGTTGTTGTGTTGAGGTCTGGTGTTTCTCATAGGGTTATTGTTATTTTTTTTTTTTTTTGACGCTTGTGTGTTTTGTAATGAGTGTTGTGTTCAGGCTTGGTGTTTCTGATAGAGGTTATTTCCTTTTCTTATTAAGGCTTGTGTGTTTTGTAATGGGTGTTGTGTCGATTTTATGTGTATCTCATAAGATTTATTATTTATTTTATTTATCTTCTGGTTTTCCTTCTTTTTTTTTTATGTTTGTGTCTGTTTGTAACTGGGAAGATGTCATGAGAGTTATTATAAAGTTTTGCTGTTATTATTTTCATGGGTAGATTTATTTATTTTCTATTCTATTCTTATGTTTGTGCGAATTTATAGTGAGTAGACGTTATGGTAGGTATTAAGAAGGATTGCTGTTATTATTTTCACGGTTATTTTTATATTTTCCTTATTGTTTTTCTACATTTATATATCACGAAGGATTTTGTGTTTGTGTGTATTTGTAATAAGGGAATGTCAGGAGAGTTATTATGAAGGATTGCTCTTATTATCTTTGTTATTATCTTTATGGTTAGTTTTATTTCCATGTCCTTCTTTCTACTTGGGCGTTTACATCACGAAGGATAAACCGGGAAAGTACAACAGTTTTTCCATTATTATCTTCACCGACAGTTTTTTTTTTTTTATATACTGTACTGGTGTCTTTTGTAAATGTGAGAAAAAGTAAAAAAAAAAAAAAAAATGTGCTAGTCTCCTTCCTGTCATTATCATCACCATCTTCATCATCATCATCATATTCACTTTGATTGTTCACAAATCAATAAGTTTTCTTTTTCTTTTTTTTTTTCGTTTCGTAGGTTCTATTTTATTTATTTATTTTCGTTACTATTAACGTTTTATTTTTCGTGGGCGTTACATATCGTTTATTTCACATATATTTACTGCTTCAATTATTTTAAGTGGCTAGTCGCATCGTGTAACCAAGTAAATCTTTCTCTTGTTGTCGGTTTTGTCCTAAAGGAGAGAGAGAGAGAGAGAGAGAGAGAGAGAGAGAGAGAGAGAGAGAGAGAGAGAGCTAGCACGTAGTTAGTTTTATATATATCTGTGCCGCTTTAAACAAATTGAAAAGAAGATTTATGAGAGATAGTAAGAAGAGAGAGAGAGAGAGAGAGAGAGAGAGAGAGAGAGTCGTACCCACTCTCTCTCTTCAGCCAGGTGACGTTTAAGAATATCACAAATGATTCACCTGGGCGAAGATTAAACTGCAAGGTGTGGCAGGGAGATTTACTGGGCCGGGACACCACCACCACCACCACCACCACCACCACCACCACCACCACCACCACCACCACCACTACCACCACCCCAGACACTGAAGAGGCTATGTGGGTTTAAAAGGGGGACTCATCTGGCCAGCGTCACTTAGCTCTGCCTTGCCTCCTTACATAATGACGTGTGTACATTGCCACGCCGCCACGCAGAGGTTGTATATAGTAATGATGCTTCCCGTGCATATAGAAAGTGATGTAGGAAGGAAGAAGTACTGCGTCATATAGTCGTGTTTTGAGGGTATGTATTGGCAGTGTAGTGTATTGAGTGCAATGGAAGTATATAAAAACGTACAAATATTAGGAAAAGTGCGAGAAATCGACACACACACACACACGTGGTAGTCATGTATATGTGTCTAATCTTCAGATGAAAGCTTTCTTGTGACTCACCACCAACAATTTTATTACCAAATGTTTTTCCTTCTGGTTATTTAGTTTTGTGTTATCATGTGCTATATATATGTAGTTATTAGTAATAGACTAATATGTTACAAGATATTACATTGCCTTGACCTTCAGTCTCCAAAGATGAGTCACAAAAATTTCTAAGCTACACTAAAACGTATCGCCTTCAGAGACTGGTTTTCTCACTGGTGAATTCTCTTTATGATTTCCAAAGAAGCTTAATCGACATGAGATCATAAAGGAGGGAGATATTTCAAGACATTTATCCTCAGTTTTCGATTAGCTCTTAATGGCATGGAAACCAGTACTCTAGTGAGCCTTTTTTTAGTTGCCTTTGGCTGATGTCCTTCATGGAAAAAAATGCCGCGAAAAAATTGAAACTTGAAAAAAAATCACCTTGCATTTTTCTTTCAATCCTGAACTCGTAGGTTTAATTTTGAGGTATCACAAAACACCGGATTATTACGACTAAGCAAGTAAAATGTTTGCACTATACACAATAATTTTTACTTCCCCTGCTTTCAGTGTGTCCCAACAAGATATATATTCTACCAGATTATATCATGTTCTAACCCTAATAGAATAAATGAATATCCTTACTCTTACCAGTAAAATAGTGACATCAAACACATGAAATTTGTCTTTTTCCCTTATGACTCACAGAGCTTTACTTCAATATTGCACAAATGTTTCCTGCTTTCAATATCTCACAACATGATTCAATCCACGCTACATAACTGTCAGACTGCAACACTAGCATAATTTCCACACTTCCTCTTTTTTTCTACACTTTTTATCGTCTAATATTCTGAAATAATTTGAAAGCCACCGTGGTACAGTGGAACAATGCGTGCTTTGGGGTCCGAGGGGTCTTCAAACGCACGGGTTCGAATCCTGTCCACGGTCTGAGTGTAGGCTGGGCTTCCTCACTCGGAGCAACGATTTCCTAGCGCGTGGGCTTTGAGATAGGAGGTACCGCAAAAAAGTATCCCCTTTAGCCCATAAATTCTCGTGAAAAGCCCATATGGTATAAAGAAAAATAAATAAACATCACTTCATAACATTATAAATCATACCTCACAGCAGGACATATATATATTTATTTTTGACCCATTTGTGTCATGTTGCAACAAGGTATATTGTCCACGCATCCTTGCCCTTCCTAATGATCGGAGCTAGTGTTGCGATGAGCGTGTTGCAAGGTGACGTCTCGGAGCCACTTGGGTGACGCTGTTGTTTATCTGCGAGTGGCTGCTTCCCTTCACGAGGCGGAACACCAATAGCATCATTCTTTATGGGGACGATTAGAGACTGACTGGAGGGGAATATTTACGTGACAGCTGGCGTGTGTGTGTGTGTGTGTGTGTGTGTGTGTGTGTGTGTGTGTGTGTGTGTGTGTGTGTGTGTGTGTGTGTGTGTGTGTGTGTGTGTGTGTGTGTGTGTGTGTGTGTGTGTGTGTGTGTGTGTGTGTGTGTGTATCATTCACTCTTTCATCCATTTCCCTTCCTCTATTTTTGTTTATTCGTATTCAGTTCTCCCTCTCTTATCGTTTTAGAAAATTTTCCTCCTTCTCTTCACTTAGTATGTATTTTCTCATACTATACGATATATTATTCTCTTCTCTTCCTTTCTCTTCTACTTTTATACATTTCAGTCTCCCCTTTCTTATCTTTTACATTTTAGTTCTTCTATTTTTCATTCCATTTGCATTATCTTTTTGTATTATGTAGAGAGAGAGAGAGAGAGAGAGAGAGAGAGCACGAGCACATAAAAACTACCTTCCACACTTCCCTCAGGTGTTGGCAGATGATGGTGATGTTATCTAAGGGAGACCCAATACCTCTGCCCTCAGGTAACTCTTCATCTTCCCCTCCCTGGCCACCCTACCCTCTCTTCCCCTGCCTTCCTCGCCACCCTTCCTTACCTCCGTCCCATTTCTCCCTCTTCTATTTCCTCCACTTACACCCTACACCACCTCATGCTCCTCTTATCTACTCCACATTTTCCTTAACTCAAACCTACTTAATACTCTTTCCCTCCTACACACCCTCCTCCTCCTCCTCCTCCTCCTCCTCCTCCTCCTCCTCCTCCTCCTCCTCCTCCTCCTCCTCCTCCTCCTCCTTCGTGTTTCTTCTGGCACAGCGCTGGCCCACACGAGGCACTAATGGCAGGTGATTTGAAGGTCGTCCTGACTCACGCGTGTACCTCATTGAACGATCTGTTAATGGTTTACTAGGTTAATCCACTTTCCCGGCATTCCTCCTTCCCTTCTCCTTCCCTCCTCCCACTCCGGACTTCTCATGTGTTTTTTTTTTTTTTTTTCTCTTTCTTTAGTAGGTTCGTGTGGGAGGGAAACAGGGAAAGGGCAGCTGGTGAAGTGACGAAGCGACTTGTTTGGTGAGCTTCGTAAATTTCTAGGTTTATTTTGGTCTTTTCTACACGTTTTCCTACTCTTCTTTTTCTTCTTGCTATTCTTTCTCTTTTTTATCCTTTGTGGTTTTCTCGTTCCACTTACTTTTCTCGTTTTTTTCTTTTTCGTTTGTTTTCTCCTCTTTCTCCTATTATTTCTCCTCGTCCTGTGTTTATTCCTCATATTTCTTATCCATATTTTCGTGACACATTTTTCTTTTTTCTTCCTTCTTCTAATCTTCCTCTTCCTGGTCAACCTTTGCATCGTCGTATCCGTTTTGTTGCCTGATTTTCTCTCTCTCTCTCTCTCTCTCTCTCTCTCTCTCTCTCTCTCTCTCTCTCTCTCTCTCTCTCTCTCTCTCTCTCTCTCTCTCTCTCTCTCTCTCTCTCTCTCTCTCTCTCTCTCTCTCTCTCTCTCTCTCTCTCTCTCTCTCTCTCTCTCTCTCTCTCTCTCTCTCTCTCTCTCTCTCTCTCTCTCTCTCTCTCTCTCTCTCTCTCTCTCTCTCTCTCTCTCTCTCTCTCTCTCTCTCTCTCTCTCTCTCTCTCTCTCTCTCTCTCTCTCTCTCTCTCTCTCTCTCTCTCTCTCTCTCTCTCTCTCTCTCTCTCTCTCTCTCTCTCTCTCTCTCTCTCTCTCTCTCTCTCTCTCTCTCTCTCTCTCTCTCTCTCTCTCTCTCTCTCTCTCTCTCTCTCTCTCTCTCTCTCTCTCTCTCTCTCTCTCTCTCTCTCTCTCTCATGGGTCCGTCCGTCCGCCAACAACAACCCACCAGAAAACCGATATACGAGTTACACCTTGACAGTTGCTGATCCTCTTAAGCTTGCCTACTGAACACACCTGAGGGCCGCCCCGTTGCTGCTCACCTCTCCTGTCACCCTCACACATCCCCAGGCATTTCTCACTTTCATCTGCTTCTCTCACATTTACTTTGAAGCTCTACTGCTCTTTATATTGTACTGTAGATTTTTTGTCATGATTGTCTGGATGGTCCTAGTGTAAGTAGCAGTTTAGTTCTCAGTGTTGGTGTTTCATTTTCAGATTTTCGTTGCCTTTCGTATTGTCCTTTTGGTTGTTCTTGTTTCATTTGTGTGTATGGTGTACTTCTTTTCATTTAATCATGTCATCGTCTTATATTTTCTCTGTCGCGTCTTGGCACACTTATCCTCGCACTTCATCGGCTCTTTTCCTATTCATTTATTTATCCTCATTCCCGCTCACTTCGTGTTTTGTACATTTTAAATTACTACCCATCTGCCCCGCGTGCCTTCGTTTTCTACCTCTTGCACAGGTGTGGGCAAACTACGGCCCGCGGACTGCATGCGACACGCAAAAGGAATTCATGCGGCCCGACAAATGTTAATAAATTTGAAAGAGCAAGTTAATAAGCAACGTCAAATAGTATTGTGAGCATTTCATTTTCTTCCCGTAAGTGAGAATGGCCTTTTCTTTAGAAGCCTTTAATTTTGTATTATAAATAGTAATATTTTTAGGTTAATATAGTTTGCGGCCCTATAAGATTGTGATTTTTTTTTATTGTGGTTCTAGCACTGAAAAGTTTGCCCACCCTACTCTACCATCACTGTTGTCACTCACCGTTCCACCTTCACTCCCTCAGCCTATCATCCTCAGCCTATCACATCATAGTCACTCTTTCACGTTCACCTTCGACAAACCTCACATTCACTCCTTTCATTTTGACTTTCCAACATTTGTACCTCTCTGTCCTCTGGTTCTCATTCTTATACCTTCAATCTTGCACCTTTTCGCTTTAGCATATTCACTCGCACACTTCTATCTTCATGACCACTTAGCTCACTACCGTCCTCCGTCTCCCACCCTGTCACGCCAGTCCTCACCCTCCCGCACATCCTCGTTAAGCCTTTGATGTCACGTCGAGGGCAGGTGGGTTCATGTCATGATTTTTTTACACATTTTTTGCCCTCTCTCTCTCTCTTTATATTTTTGTCTACTTCGTCAGTGTTAGTGTCATTTTTCACCTGTGTGTGTGTGTGTGTGTGTGTGTGTGTGTGTGTGTGTGTGTGTGTGTGTGTGTGTGTGTGTGTGTGTGTGTGTGTGTGTGTACGTGAGTGTGTGGCGATCTTTCGTGTGCATGTAAGGATGCTTTTATTATTGTCATTATTATTATTATTATTATTATTATTATTATTATTATTATTACTATTATTATTATTATTATTATTATTATTATTATTATTATCATTATCATTATCATCAGCAGTAGTAGCAGTAGTAGTAGCAGTACACTCTCTCTCTCTCTCTCTCTCTCTCTCTCTCTCTCTCTCTCTCTCTCTCTCTCTCTCTCTCTCTCTCTTTCATCACTCAAATAATTCTACAAATATTCCTTTCAAAGTCTTTACAAGAAAAAGATATTACCGTCACTGTGTGTGTGTGTGTGTGTGTGTGTGTGTGTGTGTGTGTGTGTGTGTGTGTGTGTGTGTGTGTGTGTGTGTGTGTGTGTGTGTACGTGTGTGTGTACTTGACTTTTTTCCCTTATGTGTTTGTAAAGTGTTGAAAAAGTGGCAAATTTACAAGACATGGTGAGGCATCTCGGTCTTACCTGTCCACCTCACCTGCGTCCCTCCATCATGATGCCTCCCCGCGTGTTAAGGAGGAGGAGGAGGAGGAGGAGGAGGAGGAGGAGGAGGAGGAGGAGGAGGAGGAGGAGGAGGAGGAGGAGGAGGAGGAGGAAAAGGAGGAGGAGGAGGAGGAGGAGACGAAGAAGAAGAAGAAGAAGAAGAGGAAGAAGAAGAAGAAGAAGAAGAAAATGAAAATGAAAAGAAGAACAAGAAGAGGAGGAGGAGGAGGAGGAGGAGGAGGAGGAGGAGGAGGAGGAGGAGGAGGAGGAGGAGGAGGAATAGTTGGAAATAGAGATGGAAGTGAAGTGGAACAAAAAGAGAAGAAGGAGGAGGCGGAGAATTATGGAGAAAGGAAACAGGGAATATGAAATAACAGGAGAAGAAAGATAGAAGAGGATAAAGGAGAAGAATACAATGAAGAGGAAAAAAAGAAATACGAATGAAAAGAGGAAGAAGAGATAAAATAGAAGCAGAAAAATGAAGATAATCACACACACACACACACACACACACACACACACACACACACACACACACACACACACACACACACACACACGAGGGTCACGTGACATAACGCCTACTAAATAGAACTTCCTCCTTCTCCTCTTCCATCACCTCCTCCTCCTTCTCCTCTTCCTCCTCCTCCTCCTCCTCCTCCTCCTCCTCCTCCTCCTCCTCCTCCTCCTCCTCCTCCTCCTCCTCCTCCTCCTTCTTCTTCTCCTACCCATACTCTTCTCCCGAAATAACGGAGGAAGAGAGAGAGAGAGAGAGAGAGAGAGAGAGAGAGAGAGAGAGAGAGAGACAGGCACCGTGGGGAGGAAGAGTGCCAAGTCCCTGGGGTAGACAAGACATATTTGGTGCCAGTACCAGACCACACTACCATTCCTCCCTCTACTCTCTACTCTCTACCGTTTCCCTCTTGTTCCTCCCTCATTCCA
>NC_059294.1:28242811-28270311 GCF_017591435.1 Portunus trituberculatus
AGAGAGAGAGAGCAAATCTATAGAAAAGATGAAAACGAATGAGACGGAAAAAGAGAAAGAGGAGGAGGAGGAGGAGGAGGAGGAGGAGGAGGAGGAGGAGGAGGAGGAGGAGGAGGAGGAATACATACATAGGAATACATAGGTCGCTCGTCTGACCTATGATGAGGTTACTCCTTTATTGTACTACATCTGCAGAAACTATATACTCTGTAGGAGGCAAGGATAGAACAGAAGAGGAGGAGGAGAGAAAGAGTAGGAAGAGTAGGAAGAGTAGGAGAAGTAGGAGGAGGAGAAGGAACTGTAGGAGTAGGAGACGGATGAAGAGAAAGAGGAGTAAGAGGAAAAGGAGGAAGAGAAGAGGAATAGAGAGGAAGACACATGGAACGGTCGAAAGAAGGAAGAAAATTTAAAACAACAGCAAACCTTTTCTGTGTGTGTGTGTGTGTGTGTGTGTGTGTGTGTGTGTGTGTGTGTGTGTGTGTGTGTGTGTGTGTGTGTGTGTGTGTGTGTGGCAGCGGTGGATAAGGGAGAGATCAAGCCAAAATCTCGCAACGTCTCATTAACAGATCTTGTAGCACCTCACTGTCTCTCTCCCTCAGATAATATCACAGGTGAGGGATGGAGAGGAGATGGTACTCGCGAAAGGAAGGGAAGGGAAGGGAGAGGGGGGAAGGAAAGTGAGACTACGAGAGTGTGAAGTAGAAATTGAGGGAAAAAAGGGAAGAGAGGAGGTGGTTGATACAGTATGAAGAGGAGAGAAATGCTAAGAAAATGAGGTGAAGGAAGAGAAGAGAGAGAGAATGAGTGTGAATTAGAAAATGAAGTAAAGAGAGTACAGGAGTGAATCTTTGGTGTTGCGAGTGTAAGGAGAGAAGAAAAGTAAAGGAAAGTACCAGGAAGGGAATGTGAGAATAGATGGAGAGATGAAAGGAGTGTGAGAAAAGATGGGAGAGTTTGGGAAAGCGAATAGTTAGAAGGGAGGGAAGAGAATAATAAGCTTGACAGGGAAGGCTGGATGGTAGAGAGAGGAGGGAACGTGCAGCTCAGAATTGAAGGTCAAGTGATGGAATTTGTGTCGAAATAGAATATGTAAAAATAATGTTGTTTTCATGTATGTTTTTTTAAGGTTTTTATCTATCATTATGGAGTCTTACAATTTATCTCTCAGTTTACATTTTTCTGTCACTAGTCTTTGTCTGTCTCTCAATCTGTCTGTCTGCCTGCATGCCTGGCAATCTGTCTGTCTTTTGTTTTTGTCTGTCGAGCTTCCTATTTGTCAGTCTGTCTATTAGTCAGTCTCACATTCTCACACCAAGAGGTCACACTTTTAAAGAGCATCGGTCAAGAATGAAAACATACGTAAAATATAAAGCAATGTTATAGATTTTAGTGGTATTGAAAGTTAGCTGGTAGTTGTAAGGTAGCTCTATGTGTCTTGTAAGTGGTGATATCCGTTTGTTTTCATTTTCTTGCTATATTCTCATTATTTCCTTTTCATCGTAACTTTTTTATTTTTTTTCAGTTATCTTTATTTTTCTTTTAGTATGATTATAAAGTGTTCATGTCCCCACAAGTTATATCAAACTTGTCATTGAAAATATTCTCACCCGTAGTACATTCAGTAACAGATTCATTCATGTGCGTGACCATTCAGGTTTCACACAACTCATAATTAGCATAGACGTGTATCATGATGTTGCGCAGCGCCTCACCCTGCTCTCCTCCCCACAGCGGGTAGTGCCAGCCCCAGCCTAGGACGCAAGGACTACCGAAAGATCACCTACGAACCCTCGTCCTCTCCGCAGCGGCGCCCTCACAGGTAAGCCAAGCCGTCACCTTCACCACACCTTGATTTTCTCTTTGTGTGTATTAAATAGACCGACATGTGGCAACGGAAAAAAATAATGCATAAAAAATAGAGAAAAAAAATGTATAGTTGTAATGCTGTCCCGAAAAGTAACTAGAGTAGAACAAGTGAAACAGAAGCCAGGTTAGTTTGCCTGTAGTTCTTCGCTGGCTAAGGAAATGTACTCCTCGTATCCTCCTTCCTTTACATTCCATTGTTAGTCTGGCCTTTGTGTTCTCACTTTCATAATGTTTAACCTCTTCAGTACCACGACACATTTCCATATTCATTCAGTTTACTATAAGGTGATTGTATACAGCTTCAGAAACTCATGTGGGAAATCAAAATAGTGACGACTCTACCTATTAATCCTCTGACCTCCATAGAGCCTTTTTAATGTCAATAAAATAGTCTAATTGTCCACAAATCTCAAGGTAAAAATGTGTCCCAGTATTGAAGGGGTTAAGTGCAATGATATGAGGAGGATGTGTCTTGGTCTTCTCCAGGGATTTCTTCTTCGAGTTTCATTCATTAGTGACCTTGCCTTGGTGATAACGTTGACTTGCTTAAGCGTTTTGAAGTGTCAGGACAGCGGTCATGCATATTACATTGAATCTTTCAGTGCCTTGGTATATACTTTTTTTTCATGGTGTGCGTACATATATGTTGATAATAATAGTAGCAGTCGCGGTGATGATGCTACCAAAAGATGTCAGTATTTAGTAGTAGTAGTAGTAGTAGTAGTAGTAGTAGTAGTAGTAGTAGTAGTAGTAGTAGTAGTAGAAACAGTAGCAGTAGTAGTAGCAGCAGCAGCAGTGGTAGTAGTGGTAGCAGTGGTAGCAGCAGCAGTAGCAGCAGCAGAAACAGTAGCAGTGGTAGCAGAAACAGTGGTAGCAGCAGCAGCAGTAGCAGTGGTAGTGGTGGTGGTGGTAGCAGTGCAGGCAGTGGTAGCAGCAGCAGCAGCAGCAGTAGTAGCAGTAGTAGTAGTAGTAGTAGAGGTTGAAGTAGTTCATCAATCATAATAAGACTACAGCAGTAATAATAGAAGCAGTAGCAGTAGCAGTAATAGCAGTATCAGTAACAGTAGTAGTAGAAGTAGTAGTAGTAGTAGTAGTAGTAGTAGTAGTAGTAGTAGTAGTAGAAGTTCTAGTTGTACATCAATGATAATAACACTAAAGCAGTAATGATAGTAGTAGTAGTAGTAGTAGTAGTAGTAGTAGCAGTAGTGGTAGCAGTAACAGTAGCAGTAGCAATAATAGCAACCCATGAGAAGCGGGAGCAGCAGCAACAGCAACAGCAGTGGCTAATGGCCCCTAACACCTGCGGTCGCTTTCCTTCACTGTGACTCTCTGTGCCTCACCCGCCTCTCATTCCACCGCCACATTCCTTCTCTCCAACACGCCGCGTCGGTGCCTCAGACCACGCTGAAAGAGACACGCGGTGAGAGAAAGAGAGAGAGAGAGAGAGAACCTGCCCCACTGTTTTTGTTTAGCAGCAGGGCCAGGGCGTCCTTAACCTTCCCCGTACGTCTTCACCTCAGCTTAGGAAGGGAACGTCCATTAGATCACCGCATTCCTCAGTCGTGAGTGGGAGAGACGGGACGAGAAAGGAGAGAGAGAGAGAGGGAGAGAGAGAGGGAAAGTGAGAGAGGAAGAGGAGGAAGTCGTGTTGTCTTACGCAAAGTCCTGTTTGTGTTGTTGGGGTTGGTCAGGTGTTGTGACGAGGGAGGGAGAGAGAGAGTTTAAGGTTTCTTGTCTCTTATGTCACACTGGTTGTTCTTCAGCTAAATTTGGTGTTGAAGGGAAATAAGACGAGGAGGAAGAGGAGGAGGAGTAGGACGAGGAGAAAGAGGAAGAGGAGGAGAAGGAGAAGGAGGAGGAAGAGGAGGAGGAAGAGTAGTTGTAGTAGTAGGAGGAGGAAATGAAGCTTCTTTCTTCCTCTCTGGTAAGTCAGAGGGAGAGTTAGTCTCTTGAGTTCTATATTTATAGTTTGTGAGTCAGTGGCTGGCTGCTTAACATCCTTCCTCCTCCTCCTTCTCCTCCTCCTCTCTCTTCTTCTTCCTCTTCTCCTCTTCGCCAATACGCTTGCCTCGAGGTGTCGGTGTGTGCTCAGCCTCTATTTGTCTGTCAGTCAAGCGATTTGTTCCGTTCTTGAATTTGTCAGTCTTTTCGCTTCGTCTTGTGTTGCCTTCCGTCCATTTGTCGCGTCTGTCACTCGGCTAATGCGTTGAGAGGGAGGCAGACCAAGGTGATCCAGTGCCGCTATTGAGGGCTATTGTTGAGTCTCGGTTAGAATATTACAGTTTCTTTATTTTGTATGTGTATTAGTGTGTTTCACGTATTTATATTTTACAGTTTTTGTTTGATACGTGGATACATTGCTGTTTTTTTATTTTATTTCTATTTTCCACTTAAAAATATGATAGTATAAGAGAATAATGAAAGCTGCGAGAAGATAACAGTTCTACACGTATGACTACTTACATTTAACCCTTGAGTACCATGACGCGTTCCCATATTCATTCTGCCTACTATTTGGTGGTTTTGGACAGCTCCAGAAACTTATATATGGATTGAAATAGTGAAGACTGTGGCCATTTATCTTTTGACCTCCATAGACTCTTCCTAATATCAATAAAATGGTCTAATTGTACATAAATCTCTAAGTAAAGATGTGTCCCAGTATTGAAGCAGTTAATTATGTTTATTGTAACTATTTTCCATCTTTCATTTTCATCCATAAATTTCCCTCATCTTTTTCTCCGTTTCCATTAGTGTTATTAGTACTTCCATTCTCTTCGATATTCGTTCTCGTATCATTGATTTTCTTGTTAGTAGCAGATATATCACCGAAGCAAGTACGTTTTTCTTGTTACCGTTGTTGTTGTTTTGCATCTCAATCGTTCACCTGTACTCCACCTGGTCATCTCCCCCACACCACCACTTCAAGCACGTCTCTAACCACACTCCTATCGCTCTGACATCCCCGCTCCTCCCTTGCAAACCTAAACTGTCCCGTTCATACTTTTGCCATCTCTCCCTTTCCCATGATTAACCTGCCCCATCAGTCACCTGCACCTTCCTTCACCCTGCCTACCTGTGTACAACGCCTCCCCATACGTTACCCTTCATTCTCTGCCCCGCCCCGCCCTGCCCTCGCCCTCCCTCGACAACTTAACAGCATTCCATTTCTCACTTCCTACCGCCCCGCCACGCACTGCCCCGCCGCGTCCGTCTGCACAGCACTGGTTTATATAACATGACACGGCCACACCTGCAAGCTATACCGCCATCAATGCAGTTTTCATGTCTTACCTTCGCCCTGGGCTTCTGTGTCTCTCCAACGTCCTACATTACTGTTCTGTACAGCTGCACTCTTCTCTTAAAGGTTAAACTGTATGTGATGTTTACTTTTTTTAATTACAATCGTTCTCTATCTAAATTGCTTCACACTCCATTCATCCGTTACCAATACCTTTTGATTCTCCGTCTATCCTCAACTCCCATTACAGTTCTCCCCCTTTTGTGTGTGTACGTATACCCCATTTATCATACAGGGCCAGGAAGTAGGCAGGCATGTTTCGTACAGGCTAAACCACGTGTAGTCTTGATGATTTCCTGCAGTTTCCCTTATTTTGCTCCTATTCTTGTTCTGATGAGTAGCTCTCCATTTCTCTTGACACCCTCATACAATGACAAGTTCGTTCCTTCATGTTAGTTTCCTCCCATCGTCCCTCGGCTCCCCACCGCCCAACCCTCCATCATGCCGCTCATTCCCGCCACTCTTGCAGGAGAACATCTCGGCGCCGTCAATCGAGGAGAGCTTTGCCTGGAAGGACGCCAACGTGGACAAGGTGGCCCGCTCCCCCACCTCCACGCTGCCCAAGGTTCAGAACCCGACCGTCACCCTCCTGCAGAAGAAACGAGGTCAGTGTGGCTCTTATACTGTTTGGATTCGTGTGTGTGTGTGTGTGTGTGTGTGTGTGTGTGTGTGTGTGTGTGTGTGTGTGTGTGTGTGTGGGTGTTATTTTACTTATTTATTTATTTATTTATTCATTTATCTATTTACTTGCTTATTTGCCTAATTATGTGTGTGTTTAAGGCTGGATTTCATATTTATTTCACTGTTGGGTTTATTACATCTTATTTGGTGTTGATTTCTAGTCTTATTGTTGACATTTTGTGTGTGTGTTTTTATATGTATGTGTGAGTGTGTGTGTGTGTGTGTGTGTGTGTGTGTGTGTGTGTGTGTGTGTGTGTGTGTGTGTGTGTGTGTGTGTGTGTGTGTGTGTGTGTGTGTGTGTCTGTCTGTCTGTCTGTCTGTCTGTGTGTCTGTGGGTGTGTGTTATCTTAAAAAGTGATGTCCCCAAATGTTTCTTTATTTAAACTCTCAACCCCACCTACCCCCTGTCCCTGAGTGGCCCCCTGGCAGCAGTGTGAGGGACTGGGGAGGAAAGGCTGGGGATAGGGCAGCGAGGTGTCTATTTAGTAAAGCCTTCGTTGTTCTCTTCCCCGACCTTCCTCCCTTTGACTTGCATTTGGTAAGTTCTCCCACGGGTCACTAAATAATTAACTCTATACAACTGAGTACAAGGAGAAACATGCAAGAGAGTCAGTTAAAGAAAAAGGTGCCACTATTTTAACGTTCGTCATTCATTTTTCTCATAAAGTATCCCATTTTTTTCTCTCCATTTGCGTTGATTTTATTGTTTTAATGTGTGGTGAAGCAGGCCAGGAGCATATGAAAGAGGATAAAAAGAAAAAAATAACGAACATAAGCCCTTAACTACAGAAAAGTCATTCTATACTGAAAGAAAAGCTTTTATGTTTTTTTTTTATTTTTAGCGTCAAAGATCAAGTTTTAAGCATAGATATATATAGTATTTCTACTTTTAATTTTCACTCCAGGCAAACGATACATTGCTTTCCCTGAGTCATGTGTGCCAGATGCAGTACAAGTGCCACCTGTGTCTCTTCCCTTGTGTTGAGTACAGCTCGAGTCCTGCTGTGTTCTGTCTGAGTCACGTATTGAGTGTCAATGTGCACATCGGCCGTGCTTTACGAGGACCGATCTTGTATAGTCACGATGAGGGAGTCACGTGACATTGACCTCATCATATTGATCTCCACTCTTGTTAGTTAACCTCATGTGCTTCCTTGTACTCCCCGTCCCTTCACGTCACCTTGTCCCGTGTCCCACCATTAACCCACCCCTTGCCCTCCCTCGTACCCTCTTCTCTCTCCTCATTTTGTCTATCACGCATCTTATTGAAATTATTAAGAATTCCTGACACTGAGGTAAGGTGCCGCTAGGTCCTGTGTGTGTGTGTGTGTGTGTGTGTGTGTGTGTGTGTGTGTGTGTGTGTGTGTGTGTGTGCGTGGTTTAGCATTAGCATGATGAAATTAGGGCGTAGTCAAAATCATGTAGATCCTTTCTAAAATTAAGCTGCAATGCCTTGATTGGTTGATTGATACGAATAAGACTAAAGTTGAATTCTGGTTGCATATTGTAATACAGTCACAAGTAGATCACTGGATTTGCATTGGCTATATTCTATGTATACATCACAACTTTAATGTTAAGGAAATTTGAGTAACTATAAGGTACTGGTAAACAAAAGATATATTGGCTTGATTACCTGATTGTGTGCATTGTCCCAGTAAAGTTAAGAGTTCACCTGCCCAATTTGATTATGTTAATAGAGCGATGATTCTGAGCCACTCATAATTAAACTCTCTCGTTGAGCTCTCATTCTTATACATAAAAGTTTACGTCAACGCAGAAAGTTAACGTAAAACTGTGAAACAATATCAAGTAGATGTAATGCTTGAGGTGCAAAGGATTGGGCTCAGAATGGTCGGTCGTCACTTGTGTAAGCACTGGTGGAGCAGCACTCAGGTAACTTGCTCACCGACTCCTCACTTATACCTGCCAAAGATCAATTGGCCTAAATCGACCATGATTTTTTCCTCAGATGAACCGCATTCGACCTCAGGTAAAGCCATGAGAAAATTCCACCGTCCCCACCACACCTTCTCTCTTCCCTTCCCTCCAGTTGTCTCTCCTCTCGTCTGTCTGTCTGTCTATCCACCTGTCTACTTGTCTGTCTCCCCGGCACGCTGGGTCTGAACGGGGCTCTGATGGGCCGCTGCCACTCTCGCTGCTGACGGGGCCTGAAACTTGTTAAATCCACTCTCCAAAGTTTGATTGAAAAATGCCACGCTCATCATAGGGTGAGAGGCGAATATATAGAGTTGACTGCACGAGACGAGTTTCAGACCCTGAGATCAGAGTCCCCACAAGCTTGAAGCCACACGAGCCAACCAGTCCTATCCTCAAGAGGCTGCCAAGCAAAGAACTCGAGGAGGACACTGGCTGCGTGTGGCTTCATGCGTCACTGTTGTACATATGGATTGCTCTCGTGACACAATTCCCGAAGGGCGGCTGGGTGGTAGAAGGACCCGAGAGGCGGTGCGTTGCCGTGCCTTCCCGTGCTTACCTAACACTGCACGGGACTGACGGGCCGCGGTGTACATAACGTGATAGTCATTCCAGCAGGCTAACAAGGGGCTGTTGTGGAGGCATGTGGTTGGATTGTTCATTAACACTTGTTACTTGTGTATACATGAATGCAGTGATGTAAATATGTGCATATGAATAGTACTCGTAGTTGATACTGTTTTGATAGAGAGATTGTGCAGTAAGTCTCTAGACACAGTAAGACACAGATATGTTCAGACATATTAGTGAAACGTAATGTTAGCTGGAGATCTTATTGTGTTTTAGATGCATATTAATTAATGTAAGTAGTTTCAGATTCTGATACTGCACATATTCAGTTATTACATTACCGTTACCATTTTGTATTTTTACCTTATATATGATGTAGAACACTTAATGAGTCCACCGAACACCGCCACCCCGCGAGGCGCCGCTAAGTTGTCAGTAAAGGGCGAGGCAGCAATCCGTACCTACACGCCCCAGACCCTTCCTCCCTCCCTCTTCTGTAGTGTGTGGCGTGTCGCTGTGGTGTGCACGAGCTGGGCGTAGACGCTGTCCCTTGGCCTATTCAAAGGTGTGGCTGTCCCCGCCGCTCGGCCGCTGGTGCCCTTAGTCGTCCAGGAACACACTGTGAGTGCCTGGTGCTCTGTGGCGGCGGCCGGGCAAGGTGGCAGCCGGGCGGAGGAGGGGCGGCTGCACGCTTCGCTTAGGGCGGTTCAGTTGGCGGCCATGGTAGTTCCGGCGGCAAAATTCTACTATTGTTTTCGGTTGTATGTTTTGGAATGACCTCTTTATGTGTTCTGTTTCGCATTGGATTGGTGACCGTGAGATGTAGATGGATATCTTTACAGACATATTTTTCTTTTACCTCTTACTCAGTTTTTCTTTTATCAGTTTTCGAATGAGTATTTCGAAATGGTTTTGTTTTGCGTCGTTCATTCCTGCATCTGTCATTCCAATCAGTTTGCGAATGGCGGGATTTTTGTTTGGCGTAGTTTTCCCATCAATTACTGCCGATGAATTGTGGAGCCGCAAAACTAAAAGGTGCATTCAGGTTGGTTATTCTCTGCTGTAATTCCAGGAAAAAAAATGTCTAAAGGAAGAGTGCAAACTGACCACTCTTTACTTCTTTTACTTCACCACAGTCTTTTATGCCCATACCAATATTATGCTCTTTGGTTTACGTTAATTTCAAAGGCAGTGGAGGAGGAAGATGAGCTCCAACACACATAGGAATAAGTTACTCTTGTAGTTCTCGTCCCGGCGAGGATGAAGGCGAGTCCACCGTCTCGCCCTCGCTCTTTGCATAAGTCTGTCCTAAACTCCCGCCGCCGGACCGTCACATTACGATGCTAATTCAAGACGTGGAGTATTACCCACAGGAGCTGCAAGATGTGTCCCCTTATACACACACACACACACACACACACACACACACACACACACACACACACACACACACACACACACACACACACACACACACACAGACATGAAAGGCCTAATTTAGCTCGCACTTTTTTGTACATATTCTTGAAAACTCCGCACTGTTCTTGCACCTTTTTATTTGTTTCTATAAATAAATCACAACGGCTCCTTCAAAATTTGCTTCTAAAACTATATTAGTGGTGTAAACGTAAGTAATTATCATGTCCATTAGAAAACAAAATTTGATGTTATAGTAAAGAATTAATATAATACAGAATCAATAAGCAACTTTTCCTCAAGTTCAAGATCACTCTAATCATTGAGTCTAAGATATATAGAGAGAATACGAAGCTTGAGTGAGGAAGGCGTGAGTGTGATCAGTGCGTGACCTAACACTGTCTTGCAGAGGGACAGATTCCCGGCAAGCGACCTGAGTACCTGAAACCTGATGACGGACCCAAGTATCGGCCAGACGACAAGCGTGAGTATGCCCTGCCCTTGTACTGCGCCGCCCTCAAGATGCCTTCATGCACCCTGGCGCAGATGTGTGCCAATCTGAGGCTCATGAAGACTCAATTAACTTAGCTCAAGATCCCTTCAAGTGTTTAACGTCAACATTAGACTTCATTAAGTTTATATAAAGTGTCAAGTTTCATAAGTAGGTCTCTTCACTTATCACAAATACTCTTACTGTAATCCAAATTATTACTGACTTAGTTTTGAAGGTTTTGATTAGTCATTTTTGTTAAAGGTAATCGTGCATTTAAGGTAATTGGAAAACCTGGCCACAGTGTTCACCATTGCCTCCCTTTCAGTGTACGTCATCAAGAGAGAGTACGAGAGTGAGGAGGAGGGGGGTGAGGGCCGCCGCTTTGCCGTGCTGGGCCCCAAGAAGGTGACGGGGGTCGGGCCTACCACAAAGGATGGCGTGCCCACCACCCTCAAGTCGGTATGTCCTCACCACACCTCGCCACTCATTGCTTCCTCACCACACCTCACTACTCACGGCGACTCTCACTGACAATCTACTTTGACGTTAACAATGGCGAAACCACGCAACCACCACCACCACCACCACCACCACCACCACCACAGACCACACGACACAACTTTAACTCCTTGACTACCTTCCCTCGACACGTCACTCTCTCCATGACTTACCACACTGATCCTGGACTCCACACACAAGTAGCAAACCACCATCATGCCACAGGACACCGCTCTCGACTGCCCTTCCTTGAGACATCACGCAACGTTTACCGCCCACCACGTTCTTATCATCGCTTCCTGACGCTACACACACTACGCACAGCTTTCCATTCAGACACACGTCAACACATGTACGTTACACCACTCCTTGATATCTCAACCATGAACACAGCACCTTTACTGCTTCTCTCGTAACACACCAGGTCACACAACTATCACTTTCACAACACCGCTGATAAAACCTCATTTATTACAGCCTCCCACTTCATCACACTTATCACCACCGTCATTACAAGCCGCCAAAACCTCACCAATGGAGCATCATAACACCATTTAACACTCAGTAACACAAGAAACCACTCGGTCTGTCACCCAATCTGTCACTCTCTTGTCCATCTCCATTAATCGTAAGTATGGCAGCGTAACCTTGCTTGGCTGTGGACTAGTGAGGCCTAAGCACTGCCCGCGTAGCATAGAGAAGCTGCTGCTGCTGCTTGGTTACTTAACTGCCCCGCGGCGCCGCCAGAGTGTGTCCCTGGCTGGCTGGCCCGTGAGAGGCAGAGGTAGTGAGCTGCTCCTAGTGCGCCGGGCTGCTGGGATGTCCTTAGAGAGAGAGAGAGAGAGAGAGAGAGAGAGAAGGGAAGGGCGAGATAGAGAATTCTGAAACTCTTTGCTCTCTCAACACGACTATTTTCAAAGCCCACAACGAAGACTGATAAAGTTTCTGAGATATTTTTTTTTTGTCTTGATGATAATGTAGAGCTCTTATTAATCTGCCAATATAAAAGTAATAAGCAGCTAATAAATCACGTATAACTTTAACTGGAAACTTTTGAAAATAGCGAAGGTTTGTATGTATTTCAGAAAATGGGCCAGAGAGAGAGAGAGAGAGAGAGAGAGAGAGAGCATTAGTTTGTGTATATAGAAATGTTTATGGATTTATTTTCAGTGTGTGTGTGTGTGTGTGTGTGTGTGTGTGTGTTTATGCGGCGTAGTTGTCTTTTTACACTGTTACGTTCTGTTTCCGTCCTGTGTTTTCATGCTGCCTTGTAGGATAGACTCAAGATATTCAAACTGATGAAACTCAAAGGCTTCAAGGTGAGTGTCCCGCGTCCTGTTCTCTGTGTGTGTCGCCTCGCATCACTGACACCTTCACCAAATAACAACGCAAGACTCAACTCTTCTACAGGATAACTCATACAAATATTTTAGTGTACCAATGAAAGTAACACAGACATAGAAAACAAGAATAAAAGTTTAAATGTATAACTCGTATATGTTTGGTGGAAGAGATGTAAAATAGAGAAAATAGTTCTGAATACAGATTTAAGTAATTTTTCCTTTTCATTATCATTGTTGGAAGATGAACAGATAGTAGAAATTATCATGAATGTGTGTTTGAATAGCTATTTTGCATATTCATCAGGTAAAATAGTTAAAAACAACTCTAAACATATTATTTATTTATTTATTTATTTATTATCATTTATGAAAGGAATACAAAATAATGCCAAATACTATAATTATTGCACCACTGAAAAGTTAGACACAACCATGATATTAACTGGAGCATAACTTCCTTCCCCTCAGGGCGTGAAGTCAGAGCATCAGGGCGAGTGGTACAAGAGGATGTTCGACTCACTGCACAAAATAAAAGATGGTAAGTGTACAACTACACAAAGAGAAGTGTTGGGCGAATAGAGCCTTAGGGAAACAGAACTTCACTGAGGACATGAGGGGAGGCAGTCACTGATGATTACATTAGGACATTATCAATACAGAAACTCGAGTAATCCTGTCTTTTTAAACCGTAGTTAGTCTAATACTACATACATGAGAAGGACCCAAGGATGATGCAAATACCAAAGATCTATTCACTCCAATTAGTTCAGTTAGTCAGTATTTGGGTATGTTTGGTATTACTGTACATTATAGAGGTGGATATAGACTAGCTTTATGAAGATTTAGGCTATATTGGGACACAGGAGGAAGTGAATGTATGTTTTCGTGTGTGTGTGTTAGTGTGTGTGGGTGTGGGTGTGGGCGTGGGTGGAAAGGTGTGTCCCAGATTCAAGGTTGGGAGATACACTGAGAAAGTCCTGTTTTTCTGAGTAATTAAAAAGCAAGGTGAGGTGGGCGTGCAGGTGCGCCTCGTGTGCTGGGAACAAAGGCGAAGTGTGAAGCAGGTGTAGAAAATGAGGAACGTGCTCAGTCTTTTCAATGACTCGGGAAATCAAAGTTTTCTCTATAACCATCATTGTTAGTTTTGTGACTGGATGTTCTGTTAGATGTCAGGATTAACATAGGTGTCCGTTATAGTAATGAATAACACGGTAGCTCTTTGTGTGTGTGTGTGTGTGTGTGTGTGTGTGTGTGTGTGTGTGTGTATATTAGCACTTGTGTACGAATGCGATTGTAATGCATGTGTACATAAATGGTACACACATTGCGTGATATACACAGACGGAATATTCACTACGGTGTGTGTGTGTGTGTGTGTGTGTGTGTGTGTGTGTGTGTGTGTGTGTGTGTGTGTGTGTGTGTGTGTGTGTGTGTGTACAGCCATAAAAAAAAATAAATCGACGCGTGTTAAAGGATGACATGCAAGAGGTAAAAGGTCAGAATATCAAGAAAGTCGTTACCCTTTCACTTAAACTCATTTTATAACGAACACTCGCATGTTTTCCTGAATAAGTTTTACAATTTCCCATCAAATAAATTTATATTCTAAAACACTCTATACAGTATACTTTGACTTACAGGAGAGGAATCGATTCACTTGGTGCCTTACACGGAGCCCCTTAATCCTCTCATCCCCTTTGCCTTTAGAGTTGCAAATTTCCCCTGCATATTCATGAAGATAGAGCGAAAAGAGTGACGCAATGCAAATGAGACGATGAGGCTTAACGGCACAGACTGTGTTGGAAATCCTCTTTATCTGTTGCCTATTGCTTTCTTTTCATGGAAGAATACTTTTTTGTTGTTGGCTGCACGTGTGTGTGTGTGTGTGTGTGTGTGTGTGTGTGTGTGTGTGTGTGTGTGTGTGTGTTAAGGGCATTGCATATAGCTCTATAGGGAATGATATCTTTCCACCACATAGTTATAGAGGGAGATATTTTATTCCTCCCATGTAATTATAGAGGAAGGTCTGCACTTTATTCTCACCCCAATCAGTCCTTGGCAAAACAGAGGTACTTCTGAGACATCTGAATATTGCACTTCACACCAATAATTAACTCATGTCTCCCATACCTGTATCTTAAGACAAGTACAGATGGCAGTGTGCGTGTGTCTGTTTGTGTTCGTTTGTGTATACGTGTGTGAGTGCGTGTGCGTGTAATAATATGTTCACCCCCAGATCCCAAACACTGTTGATACAATCTCCTTTCCACGAACACGATATATAAGAGTATATGTTTTGCTTTAGGATTCACTAATGTGCTTTGTCTCATCAGCTCTGTCACAGTAACTTTTGTGCTTCCCTGACGACACGAGAATATTTTGACTCTGCCACTGAATGAAGCTGCCTTGCGCCGGTTAATGGTTTCTCTACTCCTATCTTGTTTGGAAACGTAATGTACACTGACTTGATTCTTCTTTAAATAATGCTGAGGTTCTGGATTATCAATATGAATGTAATCTGGCCCTAAAGAATTATGTAATGGTTTTAATGGATATAATGCGAATCTACTGTTTGTTTCTACCCATTCACTTCAATTTGGCTCATTCTTTTCAATCAAGTAATGGTTTTAGTGGGTATAAAAACGAATCTAGTGTTTGTTTCTACCTATTCACTTCAATTTGGCTCATTCTTTCTAATTAATGGTTACACTCACATGTTTTCTTATTGTGTAGCCATCTCCAAACAACTTGCTTCCTTGTTATAATTACTCGCAAAGATTACATACATTACATCTCTAAGTGCTGCGAGTTGCAATATATGACAGTGAGTTAAAGATGAGAGTAAGTCTTCTATTAACAGGGAAGTATCGAGGCATTTGCTCCCTTTGTAGAGAACCAGCCCTCAAGTTACTCTATTTTTTTATCTTTTAATTTTTTTGCCTTTGACTGGCCCTCTTTCCTATATACATAAAAAGTAAATAAATTAAATCAGTCAGTGGGAGCATCCGTCATCTCTAGTGTTTACATGTCGCCGCGTCAGGTGAAGAAGTTACTGACTGTGGCACACTTGATGAGACACAGCATACATCGATGTGACTCTTGATATTGATGTTGAGGCACTGCACTTCACCTTACCTTAGTCCCAAGCATCTCTGAGTGTGTATAGCATATATAAGCGTGTGCTCTTTACCTTTCAGACGACCACTTCATCATCAAATATAAAGTTCCCAGAGGTATCACTGCAAAAATAGCGTAACTGGTGCTTTCCAATGGGTTTCTCTCTCTCTCTCTCTCTCTCTCTCTCTCTCTCTCTCTCTCTCTCTCTCTCTCTCTCTCTCTCTCTCTCTCTCTCTCTCTTTGCTATAGTATTGCATACCCTAGAAAAAATGTCTCTCTCTCTCTCTCTCTCTCTCTCTCTCTCTCTCTCTCTCTCTCTCTCTCTCTCTCTCTCTCTCTCTCTCTCTCTCTCTCTCTCTCTCTCTCTCTCTCTCTCTCTCTCTCTCTCTCTCTCTCTCTCTCTCTCTCTCTCTCTCTCTCTCTCTCTCTCTCTCTCTCTCTCTCTCTCTTTCTCTTTCTCTCTTTCTCTCTCTCTCTCTCTCTCTCTCTGCTTGTGCAATGGGAGGAGGCATTTTACACACAAGGGAGTATTTTCTATTTAATTTTCCTTTCCTTTGCATAACACAATTTCAGTTACTGTTGTATTATTTTAAGTATTATTGTATATATTTTTCTTTACGATAAGTTTTGTACTGAGTATGATTTTTATTTTCTCTGTCTGTCTGTCTGTCTGTCCGTCTCTCTCTCTCTCTCTCTCTCTCTCTCTCTCTCTCTTGAATGGTGATTTTATTTACTATGTATTTTTTTCATGTTTATTTTTTTTTTTCATTTTTTGAGGGAAACTTGGCTGAACATGCTTCTCTTTGGTATCAATAATGTCTCATGCTTCCCTTTGGTATCTCTAATGTCTCTCTCTCTCTCTCTCTCTCTCTCTCTCTCTCTCTCTCTCTCTCTCTCTCTCTCTCTCTCTCTCTCTCTCTGTCTCTGTCTCTTTCTCTCTCTCCTTACACCTTCAGTTCCTCACATTAATCGGGCTCTAATTCGGTTCCCACTCTCTCTCAATTACCTTTCAGACTCACCTAGGTATAAATTCAGGCAAAGTCGAGGTACATGAACACGTATTTTTTTATTTCATTATATCTGGAGCTGGAGATAAGGGTTCTTTTTTCCCCTCCTCGACTCCTTTTTATCTTTACTAATACCTTGTCCTATTATTATTATTTTTCCTTTAAATATATCTTCCCCCAATCTCTCGTTCTCCCTCCCTATCAGTCTCTCCGTGCATGGTGTCCTCAATCCCTCCCTGATTTTCTGACCTTTAGATCTATGCTCATGAGATCTTTGCAGCTTTTAAATGCAGCTGATTCTGTCTACCTATAGATTTGTTCAGATTTACGTACTAGTGTTTTCTCCATTGTTGTTGCAGATTATTATTAGTAGTATTGATTCTTACTGCAGTTATTTTCTTATCCTAGTTATGAGTCGTAATATTATTCAGGACAATGTACCTGTGTTTTTTATGATACAATAGTTTTCTTTTAGCTTTATTTAGGTTAGTCCGATGTTACGTTTCGTCAGTGAGTTTATTTAGTGTGTTTGGTTTATTACGAGACCAAGTTTTCCTCCTCTTGGTTATGTGATCATGACGTTCAAACTTGCTTCCTTTTCCCCTGTTTGTCTGGCGCGTGACTCTGAAAGGCGCGGTGTGAGATACCTTAAAGATGTAAATATCCTTATGATGAAAGGCAAAGGTGAGAATAATCACTGCTCTTCATGGTATACCTTCCCACCTTCAGTGCCGCGCGCCAGGCTATTACTTATGCTTTATCTTGCTGTATGCGTGAATGGCTGCCCCGTGTGGAGGATGCAAAGAATAAAGGCGTGCGTCTCACAACTACTACTGAACAATTTAAATGTGATTCCTTTCTCGAAAAGCCACCAAGACAATGTCAGGGTCCGCCAACACTCCCTCGACGAAAAGTTGGTCGGCGTGCTAAAATTTGTAAACAAAAACAAATTGGAATTCAGGAACAGCACAAAACTTTCATCTCAGAGGAATTAAACTCTCTCTGTTCTCTTTAAAAATAAATCTCCGCCTTTCCTGTGTATCTCTGTCGGGGCAGCCGCGGGGCACTGGGCGGGGCCGCATGTGTCGCCGCACCGCTGTTGCTAATGCTGCTGCCGCCGCCTCCCCGGTGGTCTGCCTGTGGGCTTGGGCTGTAGTGGTGGACAATTTATTTTTGACGTACGGAAACTAACCTGCAGCATTGCGTGTGCTTAGAATGTAAAACTAATCCATTATTATAAGTTTATAAGTTCTTAGCATAAATAATTTAAGTTATTATAAAGTTATAATGTAAAGTAATGATATCCAGGACTGATACTTTTATGTAACGTGAATGTACTGCTTCAAATCATTAATCACTGTATTGCTATGTCACTGTGGACATCAAGTAACGTAAAAGAGTATCAGCAACACAGCAGCAAAGAAAGTCTTCAGCTGGTGCACACTTCTCACGCCCTGCTTCCCCAGCCCGGTATGGCGGCTACATGTCCGAGCCGGAGGGGTACGACTCAGACATTGGTGGTGGCACCCTGCGGTACGCCACGGTGGACCGCCGTCGCGGACCCCAGTATGAGGCAGACCCCATGACCTCCAGTCTCCCTAGGTAAGTTTGACCCTTGACTCTCCCTGTGGAGCAGCGGAAACAAGGCCGCCGCGCCATACCGCCTCACCCCAGACACTGCTCGCCCACCCTCCACTGTAGCCATCCACACCAGTGACAAGTAGTGTGTGCAGCTTGCGTAGACTAGTGGGTTGGGTAGTGAGTGACTTGTCCTCATGGCCACTGCTACTAATAATGTGACATGTAAATTTGAAGCTTAGTGTAGCTGAAGATAAACTGATAACTTGTAAAACTTGCAAAACCAATGTGTGATGTAGTTTTGAAGCTTTTTAGATATAATAGCTAGATGGAGATAGATATTGACAGTTTTAATGCCTCACTTGAGACGACCGATACCTCGTGAATGTGAGACCTTTCAAATAGGAGAGTGCAGAGATGATGTGGTGTGCAAGCTTTGGGAGGCTTCGGTGGTGGATAGTTTTCAAGCTTTACCAGGTATGAAAGATAAATGGACGGAGACACTGATAGTTTTTGAGAGTGACAGGGAATCGTGGTGAATGTGAGACTTGTGAAATGGAAGTGCGCATAGATGTGGCAGTGTGCAGGATTTGGGGGCTTCTGATGAGGTGGTTATAGCGGTGGTGGTAGTGGTGGTGTAGTTGGGCTGCTCAATGCCGTAGAGTTTAACAATGGATGGGAAAGTGGTTCATGGGAGTCTTGATGAGGAAAAGTTGTCCCCCTGAGGCCGTGCAGTGACAGTAACAACAGTGTAGCTCGCTTAGTGGTGCAATAAATTAATTCACCCCAGGCTCTGTAATAACACTTGTCGGCCAGCCAGTCGATTAATTTTCCCAGACGCTCCAGTATGCATAATATTAGCAAACCAGCTAATAGGTTAATTTCCTCAGGCTGTGCAACTTAAGTGACACTGTAGCACACAACACCACACCACACCACACCACACCACACCACAAAACACCACAAAGCACAACAAAGCACCACACCACACCACACCACACCACACCAAATCACACCACACCACGCTACTCCACACCACACCACACCACACCACACCACACCAAGCACCACACCACAAAACACCACAGCACCACAAAGCACACACCACACCACACCAAATCACACCAAACCACACCACACCACACCACACCACACCACACCACACCACACCACAACACAGCATACCGCACCATACCACAGGGTACATGCTACACCTCATGTAGAGTGGCTCATCTTTAAGTATACAATGCAGCACGTTATCAATATATTCTAGTACACTGTTCTGGCACACTAATTACATTGCTACACTACTGCACACCTTCCCATGCATCCCACCCACACCACTACTTTGCAATCCCTCACATGTATTTCACAAAATTATTTATCTTGATGCAATTAGTATGATCTGGCATGACTGTATTGTGTATAATGCAATGAGTAGTGCGAGTGGCGCCTGTGTGTGTTTTGATATACTACCTTTGGTATTCATTTGTGCTTGTTAACGTAAATACTCCTGTAGCTAATGGATTGTGTGAATGCGTGTGTATTCATCCCTCAGTAGGGTTGAGTGGTGTGGTCTTGTTGCATACGGAAGGAGAGAGCGACGGGCCACGCCGGGTACAAGCTGCTCAGTCAGGCACCTCTTGACCTCGCGCGCCTTATTGAACTATTGAGCGAGGACTGACAAAAAATAACCACAGTAATTTTCATTTAACGTTTACAGTAATACTAATTGAGGGTTGCTTAAAGTTTAACTTGTGACTCACTCACGTTATTGATTAAAGAAAACTTTCACCAATTCGAAACCTTCGGTAATGAGGATTCTTATTGATCAAAATAGTCAAGTCTTCCTATCCATTCAATAAAGTAGTCTGTATGTCTGAATACTTACTTATAAAAAAAATCATTATTTTCGAAATCTATTGATTATAAATCCTGATCATTTGATTCTTACTAATCAAAACCCGTAATCATTATATATATATATATATATATATATATATATATATATATATATATATATATATATATATATATATATATATATATTCTGATAATATTTTCATGATTTTCGATATTTATTGACGAGAAACCCTCATCGTTCAAGATTCCATCATCACTTTGCATTGTTATCGAGCAAACACCGCAGACACGGCAATTTCCATGTATTGTGCCAAGTTACGTGGCTATTCGCGAGTTACTGAAAGCAAGTTAAGGTGTGGCCCGCCGCGTCCCTCCAGAGCGCACTTGTAGGAGGCGGTGGTGGTGTTGGTGGAGTGTGGCGCGCTGCTAATGCTTCCACTCACCTTTGCCAACAGAGAGTGCCTGATCGACCTGGACCCGTACGACAGGTAGGTGTCCCTTCACTACCTATCACCATCCACACTCTCCTCTTCCACGGGGACGAACAGAGCGCATGACTTCTGTTCACTATTTTGATGATGTAGCATAGGACCATTTTTTAATAGAGATCAGGGATTTTTTATGGTGTATTCTATTACTACATAACTCCTTGTAGCGATATGCTCTATGTATGGATGAATCTATCTTTTTATTTTCTATCTATATGGTTCACGAAACGGGAACGTGTGTCTCAGTGTTCCTCCTTTGAAATTTCTTGGATAAATTCAACAGTATATTACATCTCCACGTACCGATGTGCTCTATTTATGGGTGCATTTTTTTTTTTTTTTTCCGTAGCTTTATGAGTTTCGCGAGACGGGAAAGTGTCTGCCAGTGTTCCTCCTCCACAGTGCTCGCTTTTTGTACTGACGGATCTAGTCGTGTCCTTACTTTTCCCTTGTTATATTCTCGCTTCGTCAGCAGAGCGAGTTTATAGGCGTTTCTGAAATGATGGCTGCGTTATGTAACCCGGCTAATTTCCCACTATGTTCACCTAGAGAGAGAGAGAGAGAGAGAGTAGTGTATGTATGTGTGTGTGTGTGTGTGTGTGTGTGTGTGTGTGTGTGTGTGTGAGAGAGAGAGGAGAGAGTTGTGTGTGTGTGTGTGTGTGTGTGTGTGTGGCCGGGTGGGTGGGTAATGCAGATAAGTTACTCCTCAGAGCGAGAAATTCACCTCACAGCAAGTCTGGCACCGCCCCTCCAAACCCCTCCCAGCTCCTCCTTTCATTACTCCTTGAATCCCTCCCCCCCTCCTCTTCTCTCACGCCACTCCCACCCCGATGTCTCTCTACCTCTCTTCATCCCACCACCACTTATTGCTCCACAGTCTCCCTGCCACTCCACTCCTCCCTCTTACCTCAGCTTTCCTTCCCATCATCCTTTCCCTTCACTCTCTCAGTCACCGCCACTCCCTGCGCATTATCAAAACATGGACACGCCGCATTGTCTGCTTCACCATTGTACGCCTCCTGTGGTGTTTTTCAAGCCTTTAAAAAGAGTTTGGGTCTGTCTTAAGCCAGTATTCTAAAGCACTGGTCTCTCTCACCACCGCACTATTTTTCAAAGGTCACAGTTAGCCGGGGTTCTCATGTGTGTTTCTCCTGCTCATAATGCAAAAACAATCATATAATTCCGTCACTGCAAGCATTAAAAAAAAAAAACGTAAAAATCTGTGCATTTACATTAACATACCTTTTTGAATGTAGTCGACGTGTGGCACGGAATTGTCTCAAAATATGGTCTTTAATGATTGTTAGTTAGGGGCAGCCGTGGTGCAGTGAAACCATGCGTGCTTTGGGGTCCGAGGGGTCTCCACGCACACGGGTTCGAATCCTGTCCACGGTCCGAGTGTAGGTTGGGCTTCCTCACTCGGGGCAACGGTTTCCTAGCGGGTGGGCTTTGAGATAGGAGTTACCCCGAAAAGTAACCCCGTTTAGCCCATAAATTCTCGTGTAAAGTCCACATGGTATAAATAAAATAAAAAAAGTTCCCGTTCCGTCTTGTTCTCTGTGTCTCTCGTCGGGCGGTGGAGGACACGGGAGCTGTCTGGTGGCTAGTGATATTTACATAGGTCATCATCTGTCCTCTTAGTGCAGCTCCTGGCGACGGTTGCAATCCCGGGATAAAAACTGGTTCGTTCGTTGAAGTAAGAGAGAGAGAGAGAGAGAGAGGGAGGGAGGTAAGAAGAACTAATTTAAATCTCATAAAGGGGGAAGAGGAGAGAAAGGGATGGAGGGAGAAACAAAATAAGAAGTAAAAGAGGGGAGAGGGAGAGACGGAAGGGAGAGAACATGCATAGGAGGGAAAGAGAAGGTGAACGAAAGAAATGAGAGAGAGAGAGAGAGAGAGAGAGAGAGAGAGAGAGAGAGAGAGAGAGAGAGAGAGAGAGAGAGAGAGAGAGAGATCATGTTTCCTCACTTGAGTATATGTATGACTGGAAGGGAAAAGAGCGTTGTGGAAAAGGAAGGAGAGTGGGAGGGAGGGAGGAAAGGATGGAGGAAAGGGAGGAAAGAAGGACGGTATAGTGGACGTGTATAAAAGAGATAGAGGAAGGGAGGGAGGACCATAAAGATAGAGAGAAAAGGGGAGGAGGAAATGGAGGAGGGAGGAGAGAAAAGGGGAGGAGGAAACGGAGGAGGGACGAGAGCTTGATTTCTATTATGTCGAGAGAGAGAGAGAGAGAGAGAGAGAGAGAGAGAGAGAGAGAGAGAGAGAGAGAGAGAGAGAGAGAGAGAGAGAGAGAGTAAATTGTAAGAAAGGTTTGTTCTCATGACCTAGGGAATGAGAGAGAGAGAGAGAGAGAGAGAGAGAGAGAGAGAGAGAGAGAGTAAAGGTTAGTTGACGTTAATTGGAAAGAGAGAGAGAGAGAGAGAGAGAGAGAGAGAGAGAGAGAGAGAGAACCATTAAACAGACGGAGAAACAGATAAACACTGATAAACAGACATGGAAAAATAGACAGACAGAGATGGAAAAAGACAAACAAATAGACAAACTGACAGATAGACAATCACTGACTCGCTGACCGACTGACAGAGAGAGAGAGAGAGAGAGAGAGAGAGAGAGAGAGAGAGAGAGAGGGGGGAAATACTGGTTCGGTTTAGAGGAGTTGATTGTGGGAGAGAAAAGTGAGTTGATGGGAAGGGGGAGGGGCAAACAGAGAGAGGGAGAGAGAGAGAGAGAGGGGAGTTAGGTGGGAGGGACAGGCAGGGAAGCTGTTTACGTGCTTGTTGTGGTGCGGAGTGTGTTGTCACCTTCCGTCTCTCTTCTCCTTTCAATTAACTGACACGAACGTACACGGCTGGTTGCCAACTCACCAACTCACCAACTCACCCGCGTGGCCGAGGCAGAATTAATCACCTCCTCGTCAGGTCAGTAAAGGTATCATGCACTCAGTAGGTTACCCGTGGCCGCTGGAGTGTGTGTGAGGTTCTTGCAGAGTGTTCAGTGGCTTGCTCTGTCCCTGCTCAGTGTCTGTGGGCATCATGAAGCGTGGTGTGTCCCCTAAGGCCCGGCAGGAGGCGTCCTTGGGGAGGTAGGTGGGTGTTGTGTAACCTGGTGAGGCCGGTATAAGGTTAGGACACTGTTGATTAAGTTCATGATTCTGTTCCCTTGTTTTTGTTACTGTGTTTTGGTGTTTTGTGATGAGTTGGTGAGTGGTTCAACTGGGAGGGTTGTTCCATTATGTGTTTGCTTCTTAGTTCGTGGCCCTGTTTCCTTGTTTTTTTTCTTCTTCCGTGGTGTTTTGTTATAATATAGAGAGGGAGTCGACTGGAAGATTGCTTCACTGGGTGCTTTAAACGCATTGCTAAACACTGCCTCTTATCCTTTTCATTTCACAGGTTTTGTGGATTTCATAGCGTGTTGTCATAAATGTAGTAATAGTTTCATGCGCATTCTACATTACCGGTTGGGAAAATACGCGAGCACTACTGATCATCCCTGTGACATTTGAGAACAATCTGGACGAGAGATTAAAGCATTATTGTGTCTTGAATTAATGTTGCTTTTACTTGCGTGCTTTATTGCTATTTTGTTTTGTAACCCAGTGACTGTTTAGACTGCTCAATACTTCTAAATGCTAATGTGTAATATCAGAATACATTTTTGAAAGGTATCACTGGCAGCGAAGGAAAGGGTAGGGTACTTCAAAATTCTCAGGACTAGTAGTTTTATTCACATTCAGTAAAGTCGTCTTTTATTGAAATGAACGAAAAGGCTTATCATGTACCATCAGTCAGTGTTAATAGTGTTTCTGTAAAGTTACACAAATATATCGTGGTAAGAGTCAGCGATGGGTATTGATTGGAATTACAAAACAAGGCTGCGTCGATGTCTCTGTTGTCTCTGCCGTGTTCGTGTTGACCCAGAGTTGTTCCCGTGTTTGTTTTGCTGCAGAATGTCGAAACGTGACGCGAGGTGAGGCGAGATGACACGGGATGAGGCAAGGCGAGGTGAGAGGTGAAAATTTGTTCCACCTTTATAACTGTCCCTTTATTTTGATCTAAGAGAGGCACTGACAGAGAGCAACAAAATTTATATGTGAGAGATAAACACACAATAAGGTGCCACTACCAAATGGGAAAAGGGAAGAATATAGAAAAGGCTGTGTGTGTGTGTGTGTGTGTGTGTGTGTGTGTGTGTGTGTGTGTGTGTGTGTGTGTGTGTGTGTGTGTGTGTGTGTGTGTGTGTGTGTGTGTGTGTTGGGCGGTGAGTTCCTATGAAGTGGAGGCCAATCAGGGCCGTGTCATGTATCTACTTTACGGTCCCGTTGGGCGAGGCCACCGTGACCACCACCACCACCACCATCTCTCGTCACGGTGAACAGAGGGCAATGGTCACTTAATGTACGACCATTGCCTGTGTCACGACCGTAAATATTTCAGCCATCCTCATTTTATGGCGTGAATTTATCGCAGTACATACTCACACACATAGGTAACGGGAGGGAGTTGAGATGAGGGGGGAGAGGGAGGAGAGGAGAGAGGAGGGTGTGTGAAAGCTTTAAAGTTCACGGGGGAAAATATTCAGGTGACATGCACAACACAACGCAGCACAGACTCATTACACGCCACCAATACCACCAACACCCTCACACAGAACACTTCATTACTTTTTTTTTTCCGTTTCGAGATAGTCGTGTAAATAACGTTTGGAATTGTGAAAGTGTTCGACTGTGACTTATCCTCCCTCTCCCTCCCACTCTCTATCTCCCTCCCACTGTCTCTCTCTTTCCACGTCTCCCTCCCCTATTCCTCTCCCGTCTCTGCCCTCCTGCCTTCCTCCAGCTCTGAATAACATGGTGGGATGGAGAATATTATGCCCAGCCTTTTGTTCTGACGTTGTAATGCTCGTTGCCGGGCCGCTGTGCCGGTGTGACGCGCACTGAGGGGCCTGTTACCTAGCTACTCAAGAGAGAAAGAGAGAGAGAGAGAGAGAGAGAGACTGGGGAGAGGATACAAGGAAGCTGTAATGTCTGTGTGTATTGGGGGGGTGAGTGTGGGCTGTGCATGTGTCTGCCTCTCTGTCTGTCAGTGTCTGTGTTTGGTTTATTTATTCATATCTATAAGTATGTTTACTTGATTATTCCATTTCTCTCTCTCTCTCTCTCTCTCTCTCTCTCTCTCTCTCTCTCTCTCTCTCTCTCTCTCTCTCTCTCTCTCTCTCTCTCTCTTAAAGGGCGCTCAGTGATGCTCCTCGCGGTATCATGGCCATTAATAGTCGTGTGTATATATATATATATATATATATATATATATATATATATATATATATATATATATATATATATATATATAGATAGATAGATAGATAGATAGATAAATAAATAAATAGATAAATAAATAAATAAATAAATAAATAAATATATATATATATATATATATATATATATATATATATATATATATATATATATATATATATATAAAATGAGAGAGAGAGAGAGGTGGGAGGGGAGGAATTAACAAACGAAGAAAGAAATGAAGCAATGGCAGCCAATGTGAGTGAAACAGCACGAAGACAAGAGGGAGAAAGCGCGGCTCGCGGTGCCCGGGAAGCCTTAGACACTCCCACGGATTGTCAATCGGTGCCTCGCCGGGCCAGACGCTGGTCGGCGCCACGTGGAGTGTGTGCGACAGACGCGCTCAAGCGGGCCGCAGCCCCTCACCTCCGGTCTTGCTAGACCAGATCAGCGCTCTCTATCGTCATAATTTCAGCTTAGAAATTACAAGATAATGACAGGGAGCGAGGCAGCTAATGATGCCCGCTGAGTGAGTGAGTCCTCGACGTCAATCGTGTAAAAAGCCAGTGATTCTGTGCGTTGTGTTGGTGAGCTGGTCCAAAAACCTGGAGAATGTCTTAATTAAGGTCACCTTGCCCTCACGTGGGTGGAGGGGAGACACCGCCGGCATTGCGTCCCCTCACCTCACCTTACTTCCTTCCTTCCTTTACTTCCTTCACCTCCCTGACCTACTTTGCCCTTTCCTCAGCATTCTCTCGACCTGGCCTGTCTTCCTGTTGCTCCACCTCCCTTACGTCACCCAGCGGGACTTTATCTCTCGCTCTGCCATGCCTTTGAAATACTGCGGGATGATTACCGTGATCGCCGCGTTATCACCGTTTGTTTAGCCGATAGTGGGAGGCCCAGTTATCTTGTACCCGTGGCGGGGAGGCCGCCTCGTATTGTAGCCTGGTAGTGAAGGACAGTGTGGCATTATATACCCGAGGCAGGAAAGAAACGTGGCAGTGCTGGCCAGAGGTGCGGAAAGGACAGTGCCTGTGGGAGGAGGGAAGCGTGACCAGTACGTGACGTGAGGCTGAACGAATGTCACTGTCACGGAGAGTGTCAGAGTATCTATACGTCATTCAAGGAATGTGTCAATGTAACTTGGTGAAGTGCAGTGCCGTCAAGATCACGTGTACTGGTGTGCTGACATAGGGAAGCGTGGCAAAATGTGGCGCAATTGAGTCACTGGAAAAGAAAATAATAATAAGGGGCGGTGTATTAAAATGAACTCAAGAACATAAGAAAATCAAGGAAGCTACAAGAATCCATCAAGGCTACACGTGCCTACACATGAAATAGATACATATTTCCCCTTATCATCCGCATCCATATAGTTCTACCTAGGGCATAGGGTGTATGTATACTGGTGTGAGACCTACGTGAGGACATTGCTGTCAAGCTGTAAAGAGTACAGGAATGTAAAGACAGCCGAAAGTAATAACACCTTAACTGGAGAGAGAGTGAGAGCGGCGCCGCCCTGACTGGGACTGACTGAATGAACATGCCATTGTAAAGGTGCCATTTTGGTCTGGGATGGAGGGAGAGAGTGCCAGTGCCAATGTGGTCAGTGGTGATTAATGGTGGAGAGAGTGCCACGTGGATGAGTGGTAGCGGAAGTTGCAGAGTGCCGTGCTGACCACCAAGTGCCATTTCAATCTCACTTTTGTGCCGCCACGAAGATACAGATACTGATTCATCTCGTCATGGAGTTTGAAGAAGTTCTCGCTATTTTTGACAGCTTGGACCTGCCTGGGTGAGTGAGTGAGTGAGTGAGCGAGTGAGTGAGTGAGTGAGTGAGCAATACAAGATGTAGAGAAAAGACCGCCAGCTCATTATTAATATCATTACTATTGTGATTAATACTATTATCATTGTTGTTTTTATTCTTATTGTTGTTATCATTGTTATCGTTATTGTTACTATTATTGTTATTATTTTTACTATTATTATTATTATTATTATTATTATTATTATTATTATTATTATCCTTAATATCATCATCATTA